>NC_080542.1:25744052-26044052 GCF_028640845.1 Ahaetulla prasina
TCCTAGCTGATTCTCAACAACCAAAGTCAATGGGAGAAGCCAGATTCAGTTAACAACCCTATGATTCACTTAATAACTGCAGTGATCCAATTAATAATCATGGCAAAAAAAGGTTGTAAATAAGGTGTGACTCACTTAACAACTGCCTTGGTTGGGAGCAGAAATGTTGATCCCAATTATAAGTTGAGGAATATCTGTTGAGGGGTTGCTTGCGTATTTATGTGAAAGGATAGATGTGATGGCTGGTCGAATCCAAGAGCATCACTGCTATTCAGAGATTGCAACTAGAAAAAGTCTTCTTCCCTCCCAGATGTTTGTCTATATGTTGAAAAATTTATATGGCCACCTACCTGGTGATACATAACTCACATGCAATAAAAATAATACAGCCAAGAATCAAGAAAAATCAGCTGCCCAACCCAAGAACTATACCCATTCATTCTACAATATTTGGGCTCCAATCTTACTATTTTAGCCTCTGGGCGCTGGGAGCCCATGCAGTTCTTCAACAGTGATATAATATGGGCAAACTGAGGGATGGCCAATACAGTGTGAGCTACCAATTCAAGACCAGCTGTAATTTCCAAATGGTCTCCAAGGGCAGCCCCATTTAAAGAGTGTTGCAGTAATCCCATCAGAAAATCACTAAGCCATGAGTGACCATGTTTTAGTTTGTCCTACACCAAATTTTGTCCTCCAAAATTCAGAGTCCTCCAAATAGATTGGCCACAAACACTTAAAATTCCTATCCAATTTTTCCATACTACTGGTAGTCCTTGACTTACAACAGTTCATTTACTGACCGTTCAAAGTTACAATGGCACTGAAAAAAGGTCTTATGATCATTTTTTTAAACTTATGATCATTGCAACATACCTATGATTACATGATCAAAATTTAGATGTTTGGCAACCGACTCATATTTATGACGGTTGCGGTGTCCTGGGGTCATGTGATAATCTTTTGCTATCTTTTGACCAGCAAAGTCAATGTGGAATCCACATTCATTTAACAACCCTGTTACTAATTTAACAACCGCCGTGATTCACTTAACAAATGTAGCAAGATGGTCATAAAATGGGGCAAAATTCACTTAACCACTGTCTCAGCAACAGAAATTTTGGGCTCAATTGTGGTCGTAGGTCGAGGACTACCTATGTCCTAACAGTACTTATAATTCCCAACAACTCTTGCTGCATTAGTCCAATTTTGCACAATAATCCTAAATCTGAAGAACTTTAGAAAAGTGTTTTTCTTCTGGGTGATGAGACGTTGCAGACACTTGCAAACTAGGGCATGGGTGTTCAGAACGTTTTCCTAAACTTTCTCGTATCTTTGTCACCCCCCCTACCCCCAGTTTCTTCCTCTTTTTTCAGGTGGGGTTTCCTGTGTGATCTCTGATCTGTAGATGCTATCAATCCCTTGTGAAACCTCATCCTCTGACCACATTCATCATTGGAGCAAAAACCTCACCTTGGAATTTTCTTTTGCAAAACTATAATTTCCCTTTCTGTTTCTTTGGGGAGCATCTTAGCTCTGACCCTCACCACAAGAACATGCTTGTATGGATAGTACAAGGAGCAGGTTGGGTGCCATCAAGTCTGGGTTGGCTTCAGAAATGCTGCAGAAGATAAGCTTTAGACCAGGGGAAGTCCAGTCTTGGGAACTTTAAACCCTTAGACTTCAAGTCCCAGATTTCCCCAGCCAGCCATGCTGGCTGGGGAATTCTGGGAGTCGAAGTTCACAAGTCTTAAAAGTTCCCAAGGTTGGAAGTGCCCTGCTTTAGATCTTGAATTTGTCAGTGCTTCTCTGTTCTCATTAAATCAGCTCAATTCTTCTTTGAGGATTCCACACAAACAGGAAAAATAAAGGAGTTGCTAGTTTAAAGGTGGCGTAAAGAATAAATCTCTTTTAAACCAGAACATTTTTTTTTTAAAGTTCTTGCTGAAATTTTAAAAGAGTTAGGCCTCAGGTGGTTGGACTACTTTAATCAAGAGAAGAGAGATGCTGTGTTCCTTTAGTAAAAAATAACTCTGTAACAAGCAAAAGCAATTCCAAAACATACTAAAAGTAGGATGATCCTATTTAAACAATTGCAGCCACTAGATGGCTGTCAAGAGTTAAGATTTTGAGCATCTCTGCTACAACCTAATGGTGGAATGGTTTGTTACAGCTCAGATACGGGACAGGTAGTCCTTGACTTACAACAGTTCAAACGGTTCAAAGTTACAACATCACTGAAAAAATTGACTTATGACCATCCCTAAGGTCATGTGATGAAAAATTCAGACGCTTGGCAACTGGTTCATATTTATGACTGTTGCTGTGGCCCAAGGTCATGTGATCCTTTTTTATGACCTTCTGACAAGCAAAGTCAATGGGGAAACCAAATTCACTTAACAACTGTGTTAGTAATTTACCAACCACAATGATTCACTTAACAACTGTGACAAGAAAGTTCGTAAAATGAGGCAAATTTCACTTAACAAATATCTCGCTTAGCAACAGAAATGTTGAGCTCCACTGTGGTCATAGGTTTATGACCATTCTTTTAGTGACCATTCTAACTCACTAAACTTTAGTGACCACCATTGTCACTGAAAATACTGACTTGCAATTGATCCTCAGAGTTACCACTGTTGCAGCTTCCTTATGGTCACAGGGTCAAAATTCAGTCACTCAGCAATTTGCATGTATTTACAACACTTGTGGCATCCTGAGGACATTTGTGAGTTCCCCGGCTGGCTTCTGACAAGCAAAGAGAATGGGAGCAGCCGGATTCACTTAACAACTGCATGATTTACTTGACAATTGCAGTGATTCGCTTAACAACCTTGGCAAATAATATTGTAAAGTCAGATACAGCCCACTTAACAATAGCCTCATTTAGCATCAGACGTTCCAGTCCCAAGTGTGGTCGCAAGTTGAGGATTACCTGTATGCCTCTTGATACAAACAATTGGCCTAGTACCTCGACTTATGACTACAATTGAGCCCAAAATTTCTGTTGCTGAGTGAGACTTTTGCTAAGTCAGTTTTGCCCCATTTTATGACCTTTCTTGCCACAGTTATTAACTGAATCGCTGCTGCTGTTAAGTTTGTAATATGGTTATTAAGTGAATCTGGCTTCCTCATTAGCTTGGCTTGTCAGAAGGTCACAAAAGAGGATCACGTGACTTTGGGACACTGCAACCATCATAAATATGAGACCACTGCCAAGCATCTGAAATTTGATCACTTGACCATTGGGATGCTGCAATGGTCATAAGTGTGAAAAATGGTCATAAGTCATTTTTTCAGTAACTTCGAATGGTCACTGAATGAACTGTTGTAAGGTAAGGACTACATGTACATGCCTGTGTGTGCACCCTTGTCCTTTTTTAAGGGTGCCTTTTAAGGCTGGTATATGCACAAAGAGAAATTGCTGTCAAAGAGCAGTATTCTTTGCAATTCTGGTAAGGCCTAGGGACACTAGAGCTTTCTCTTGATCCAGCAGATGGTTGAAGGACCATCAGATCCTCCTTAGTGGGCAGACATCCAAGGGACAGGTCAAAAAGACCATGATGGTGGCTGGAACCCTCCCAGTGAAGCCCACCTCTTTTTAATGCACAACCACAGCAGCCATCTTGACTTTTTCGACCACCCACTCCCTGCAGTTGCCCCTGTCTGGATGCATGCTTCACCCTTACTTGAGGTTCTTGATGCCACAGAAGGAAGGAAGGAAGGAAGGAAGGAAGGAAGGAAGGAGGGAGGGAGGGAGGGAGGGAGGGAAGGACTCCTCCCTGTGCCATCCAGTTAGTGCTTTTGTAGCTACCACGGTTATACTAAGGGGTGTTTTAGAAAAGACCACAATACTTTTTTGCATGGTGTTCCAGTCAGGATGTTGTCCTATCACTGACGGCCAAAAAGTTGTCCATTATAATGGTAAACAGTGCTGCAGTTCTTCTCAAGGTCACTTTCCCCCAGTGCCAAAAGGAATGGAGTTGGATCCTGCGTTTTGCTTCCCAATTCCAATCACTTTCACTTTCTTGGAAATTCCCGTCAGTGTATTTTGGGAAAACCAACCAACCTTTGATCCCTTAGCAACAGCAGTTCGGCTCTTTGTCTAACATGGCTCCAGGGCATCTCCCTTGGCACATGCCAACTTCCTGTACCACGTGAGTTTTGGGATTAAGATTTATTAAATGCTAGTATTTTGCAACAGTTTCTAGCCTCATTTCTATCTGCAAAAAATATTCCTTGGCCCTATACAGACAATATAAATGGTGAGCTAGTCTAAGCTGAGTCTTGGTTTGGAAAGATGTCCTACATTCTTTTTTTTTTTCTTTTTTTTTTGTTTACATTTATACCCCGCCCTTCTCCGAAGACTCAGGGCGGCTTACAATGTATAGGGCTTTCTCATCCTGAGAAAGCCAGCATTAGACACTGGATGAGGAGATCCAGCTTCAAGCCCACTCTCAGCCCTTCAGTGGGTGACTTTGAGCCATTCTCAAGGTTGTTGTGAGGGGAAAGGAGAAGAGGGAACACTGTGCAGGTCCTCTTGGATTTCTGAAGGGTTGGAAATCCAGCAGATAAATAAATAAAAAACTAAAGTAAACTGGGAATAATGGTGGCCTTTCGTGTAGGCTGGTAGGAAGCAATTTTGTGAAAGTACCCACAAGGTGCTCTCATCAGCTTACACCAGACATACAGATTCTGAAACTACAATGAGTTGGAGGAGGATCAAACTGTGCGATGAAATGATGGTCTTTGGACATTAGACAGATGTCGTATTTTGTATAAGAGCCATTGAAAGCAGTATTGAATTGATGGAATTGAATTCTGACTTTTGACTTCTGAGTAACTAAGTAAGTAGTAGGAACTCTTCCTGGGAGGGGTGTCCACCGGAGTGAGGGGCGGTGTCAAAATGGTGGATATGATGGAAGCCCCGCCCCTTTTGAACATATATGAGATGCCAAAAGAGTTGAGGATTCTCTTGCACTGCTGGGGTGGTCTGACTTTTTTGCCCTCCCTGCCGACGATAAACTATTGTTTATTTTCGCAATAATTACTGTTGCCCAATGAAAACATTTCTAAGAACTAATTTATATGACGTCAATTAATTACTTCTTTTTTCTTTAAAAAAAGCCTTTTATTTGTGTTCACATTAAAAATACACCATTCACGCTTCAGCCCACTGACGGTTAACACTGGTCACAATTAAAGCACAAGGAAACAGGTATTTTTATATAAAAATGAAGAAACAGAAAAAGAATACAACAATTTTCAGATTTGTGTCAAGTCAGTGAATTGTCAATAGCACAACAATAGTTTCACCAGAAACAACTGCTGCTGAAACACACACAGCAGAGGTACATTCTTTTAATGACAATGTAGTATAGCTTACAAATAAATAAACATTCATAATCAATATATGTGCCCTTTACTTTGTTTTCCTTATTAGAGTTCTCTCTTTTAAGTGGTATGATGGCTTACAAGCGCAATACAAGCTTTTTTTTTTTTTAAAGGCAAATAAAAATGGGGCGAAAAGGGGATTTCGGCCTCTTTTGATTCATAAACCTCATTGTGGGGGAGTCACAAAATCAAAATGGCGAATGTGATGGAAGTCCTGCCTTGTTTTTACATGCAGCCTCCAACCTCTTTGCACCCATTGCTACGGCTCATTAATTGATTTTTGGAGAAACAGTACTCAAAAAAAATACAGAAGGGATATCAGGCATAAAATCATGATCAGATTTAAAATTCAGTTGGCTGGTCCTCGCCAGAAAGGGAAATAAATATGCAGGCAGAAAATATACACATATAAACGGTTGCATATAAATAACAATATATAAATATCTGTGCACAAAAGATTTTCACATTATGCCTTCCCTTCCTGCTTCCCTATCGCTCTAGCTTACTTCAATAAATAAACCTCATATAATATATAAGTTACTTAAATAGTTGGATAAATAGAAATAAAACCTTGGATTTTTTTTTTTAAAGCTAGCAAGATTAACAATGGAAAATTGAAAATTTGAAGTGATTCAGACAGAACAGAAATTCTTTGTCTGTTTTGGGATTTGGGAATCTCATCATTCTGCTCCTTTGCACTGATCTGTCTTCCTCATATTTACTCTTCATATTAATGCAATAAAATAGAGGTGGCCGAGCTTGTCCTGCTCTATCTGAAGGCAAAACTTGGGCTTCTTAGGTCCTGATTTTGACCCATTATGTTGAAGGGATCAGGTGACTCAATGTCATGTACCTGTTGAATGTATTCGGAGTTCATGATTATGGGTTCAAGGGGAACCTTGTTTATTAAAGGTAGGAACTGGGAGAAAGGGGGCAGCAGACGGCTTTGGGCCAAATTCTCCATCAAGCTGAGGCTCACCGGAAGATTGTATGCTTCTGAATAGTACACGTTATAGCCATCTTGAAGAACCATCTCGCGGAAGTTACAGGCCTCTTCCGAGTACGACAGCTGCAAAGAGAAGAGATCGCTTGGATTATTAGGTCTTCAAGAATGCAGAGCCTTTACAGACAGCCAAGAATAAAGAAGCAAAAACAACTGAATTTCATTTCATTTACCTTTGACGTGGCTAGGCTTAAAGTTAGTTTATTGTTATCTTGCTCCTATAATAGCTTCCTACAGTATGTATTAAATTCTCTTGTGTCACATTAAAAAATACAATCAAGCAGCAATTGTTAGGAGGCCACTGAAGGCCACATCAAGATTTCAGATATCAGCAACCATTTGACATTACGACGGACTCTAAAAATTGGGACTTTTGACCCTGTTCCAATTTCACCTCTTCCGCAGTCACATGATTGCAATTGGGCATTTGGCAACTAGCCTGCATTTATGTATGGTGTTCGGCAAAAACTGGCCTGCAGCAAACAGGGTTCACTTAACAACTGCTGCAAAAAAGGACATCAAATCACGTCCAGTCACACAGTGACCTGCTTTATGACTGTCATTATATATGATGGTAATTGCAAGCTCTATTACGGGTGTAACTCTAGGACACAGATGTCAAACTTGATCAGGTCATGTGACATAACATGACGCATTGTGATTTTTTGGCTTTTGCAGAGCAGGGATGAGTGTGGCCTGCATGTGATGCATCCGGGGCCCCCGGGCCATCAGTTTGACATCCCTGCTTTAGAACTACCTATTGCCAGGAGATTGTACAACAATTATCTGTGCAAAGTGAGCATAGAATCAATGATATAGGATCATACCAAATTGGTAAGCCTGAGGAAAAAATTTTATCCAATCTTCTGCCATCATCTGCTATATTATTTCTTGTAGCTTCAGTTATTCATGTACTTCCTACTAAGACAATAATTTCCTTAGGTAATCTTTTTCACTGTCAGACAATTCTTATCACCAAGAACTTTCTAGTCTAGCATCTAATCAAACCTGGCTGTGCACAATTTTCAGTCCCTTTGTAACTATGAAAGGAATTAAACAAATTGTTGTAAGGACTATCTATAATTCAGCCTTATATACATTGCCGTACCTAATCTATGCAATCAAGCTACACCATAATATAAATTGATTTTGGCTAAAGAAATGCTATTTTCACTGTTCAGTAGTTATATCAACAGTGAATATAGTGTTGTATGATCAACAAATGTGCAATTCCTCCATTCAGGCTTGAAATTTGGCATTGAATTCTGCAGTGTTATCATCTTTACCATTTGTTTATTTGCAACGTTTATATCTTGAGCATCTGCCAAAAGTTTCTATTTCTATGCACTGCGGTCAACTTGTTGCAGCATACAAGTTCAAATTTCAGAAGTCAAAAAAGTTGGATTGCAATTTGCAACCTGTATTTTTTATCCCCTTCATTTTCATAGACATAACGATTCAAAATAAGAAATATTTGTTCAAAATTGTTTTTCTCCCTTCACAAAGTATTTCTGTTTCACTGGCCCAGTAATTAAATGTTTAACTCAAAAACACACTCCCCTTGTAATGAGTGGATTTGCCTTGCTCTAATAGCATGCTAAAAAACCCATGACCTGTTGGGTCATTGTTTCAGAGATAAATCCAGTGGTGGGATTCAGCCAGTTCGCACCACTTCGGGAGAACCGGTTATTAACTTTCTGAACAGTTTGGTGAACTGGTTGTTGGAAGAAATCATTAGGGCAGAGAACCGGTTGTTAAATTATTTGAATCCCACCACTGGATAAATCCTTTGGAGACCCTCAATATCTTCAACAATGACAGACCTTCTAATAATATAGTTCTTAAAAATCCAGGGGGATATTCAGTGTTGCATCTCCCTTTAAAGTAGCCCATGTTGAACTCTAGAACACAGTCAAACATCAACACATGAAAAGTTTTATGACATTTTGCATGATGTCATAAAATGCTTCATGATAATTTTTAGATTTTAAATTATTTTTTTTTAATTTCCAAATTTCAGTCTCACGGGAGTCCCAAATTTTGGACGCTTTCTAGAAGTTAGCCCATTTGAAATACCTCAGTTGAAAAAGTTTTACTGTATGATGTATCATTTCCCCCAGTTAAAGATTACAGAACGAGAATTTTATTGTATATAGATGCAGATTGACTTAAAGCCATTCATTTAGTGACCATTCAAAATTACAACGACACTCAAAAGTGACTTACAACTATTCCTTGCACTTATGACCATCACCGCATTCCCATGACCATGAAATGTAAACAAATGCCTTCCTTAACAATTGAAATTCTGATCTCTATTGTGGTTGTGTGTACCTGTAATACACACATCAGAGTTTATGAAGGACCCCTTTTTCCTGGTTATTATATAAGACATAATATACTGTATGTCTCAGTTTTTATTCCTATTTAATTTCTTTTTTATATTGTGTTTCAACTGTTTTAATTGCTTTTATGAATCACTGTTCAGAGTCACTGGTTTCAGATCGGCAACTATGCAAACTGAATGAATAAATAAATATAGGGGACTACAAACATAAATGCTGCTATGACTTTAAAAAGAAGAGAGAAAGCTTCTTAAGGGATGTCACCACATTTTAGTTTGTCCCTAAAAATGTAGGCTTTTTATTATGATTTCAGAATATATCCACTAATCTATTAAGTCCCCTCAGCATCAAAAGATTAAAATGCAGGAACAGTTTGCTTTGATTTTAATACAGTACTATCACACATTATTTTTGGTATGTATGATTTTGGGGGTGTAAATTTAATTTGTGAATGAAAACAACTCGACTATCTCTGGAAAACACCTGGGTCAGTAACTGGTGCTTGTGTGTTCTGAACGGCAGACTTAACATTATTGCCATATAATGTGTGAGATGATCCCCCAAAAATGCATATTTTGGAAATGCGTGAACTCATAATCAGACAGGTGGATCTTTCAATATACAGCTTTATTTTACTCCATTGATCCTTTGCTTTAAACCAGTGTTTCTTTTTTGGAAATTCCCAGATGTGTGGACTTCAGCTCCCAGAATTCTCCAACCAGCATGCTGGCTGGAGAAGTCTGGTAGGAAGTCCACACATCCGAAAGCTGCCGAGATTGAGAAACCACTGCTCTCAACACAGAGATATAACCCAGATAATTATACTTACTGAGCCATATAGATGTCCTTCAGAATCCATGCAAAGAAATCTAGAGGTTTTCTTAGCCAATATACGAATGACCCCCAACTTTACTGCTTTGATTTCCATCAAACCTGCAGATTGGTGGGGAAAGGAATGAAAATTACTTGTGAAAAGGAGAACTCTTTAGAAGAGTTATAACTCTAATAGCCATCAACCTCTTCAGATCCTCTTCATTCTTATTTGTAACATCTGTATAGCATAATCTGTGGGAGCCCACCAGAACACCTTCTACGGTTCCTATTTCTACTGCTTGTTTTACTCTGAAAGTTTAGTGTGATCATCTGCAGCAGAGGACAAAGTTAACATTTGTTTTATAGATAACACATCTGTTAAGAAGCTACGTGTTCTGAAATGTCCTCTTCTGAAAAAAAACATATTTCATGACCTAGCACCCGATTCTTCCCCAAAGAACCCAGCTGACTGTACCCCAATTCCACATATAACTCTGGAAAAACTCATTTGGAGGAAACCAGAATGATTTATTTCCCAAATACTCACTGAAGGAATTCTGGTATTTGGAGCCACGCACTGTGCCATCTGAGAAGATCTCCAGGTGGAGTTCGGTCCGTTCATTGGTCGTGTAGAGATGACGAAGCCGGACTTGCCCATCAAACTGGTACAGAGGGTTGGAATTTGGCACCGGAGAGGCCACAGTCCTGAGGACCAATGTAGCCCAGAAGAGCAGGTTAATGGGAAGCAGGAAATAACCATTGCGTTGGAGAAGAACTGAAACAGACAGCATGGCTCAAGGATGGCTGATCCAGGCAAAATGTAGTTCTGGGATGGCAAAGATAGTCTTGCCCGTAGAAAAAATTCAAGGAGGAACTCAAGGTTCGAGGTCTTAGCCTAGTTTTGCCAGTCACTGGATTCTATTGTTTTGAAGGAAGACTATAGAGAATTCTGGATTCCTGCTCTTGTTGGTCTCACCCAGGAATTATGTCCAGAATTCACAAAGAAATGCAATCCAGAACTTCTGAAGGTTGTTATTCTTGGGATGGGATCTTGGGAGTCTAGTAAACTTCCAGTCACCCAATCAATGGGAATAGTCAGAATAAGGAAAGTGTCTTCCTTCTTGCTCTGTCTTGTGCCAAATTTGCTCCAAATCAGCAAACTCACCAATATATATACACACACGCTCTACAACCGAGGTAAACGACCTTCCCCTTGACTTTTGCCTTGCCTACAACTCTCCGCCCACTTCCATTTCCCCACACACTCACCAGGTTCCCCAAGGGTGAGTCACGGGGTGCCTCTTGCTCCTAACATGGGGTCACGAGGATGCCAAAGTTTAAATATTATCATTCTGCAGCTGCTTTCAAGCTACCGACAGGAAAGGATGATGTAATTTAGGGAATAGAAGAAAATGATGGCCAGAAGGAGGGGGAGAGAAGAAAGGGGAGGGAGAAGATGGAAAGGCTAGGATTGCCTCAGCATCCTGGAACTGCTCTCTGAGTTATCCAACTTGTCCTGTGATTCTATTAATCTTTCTAAATATGTGTGTCTCTTTACTATTTATGCTCTGGACTCAAGCAATTGTCAGCTGTAGGTGCAACCATACAGCCATGCTCTTTCTCTGTGTAACTCTCACACCCCTTATCCTGCAGAAAGAGATCACATGCTTCAGATGCCAAAGACCCCTGGTTCAGTTCCTGAACATCCAGAGGTTTATTTATTTATTTATTTATTTATTTATTAAACTTTTATACCGCCCTTCTCCCGAAGGACTCAGGGCGGTGTACAGCCAAGATAAAAACAATAAATATACAAAGTTAAAAATCAATTTAAAATACCTATTCAATAGTGGCCGAATTAAAACCGTCGAATTGACCAACCTAAAATACCCCATATAAAATTACAGAAAATATAAAAAATTTAAAATTTTAAAATTTAGAAATTTAAAAAATCTAAAAAAATCAGTCCAGTCCCGCTTGGATGAATAAATAAGTTTTTAATTCCCGACGAAAGGTCCGAAGGTCAGATATTTGGCGCAAACCGGGGGGGAAGGTCGTTCCAGAGAGTAGGAGCTCCAACAGAGAAGGCCCTTCCCCTGGGGGCCGCCAACCGGCATTGCTTGGCGGACGGCACCCTGAGAAGACCCTCTCTGTGAGAGCGTACGGGTCGATGGGAGGCATAAGGTAACAGCAGGCGGTCCCGTAAGTACCCGGGCCCTAAGCCATGGAGCGCTTTAAAGGTTGAGCAGAGCACAGATCCTGCTGCAAACTAGCAGTAGCAGTAGACTTATATACCGTTTCATAAGACTTTACAGCCTTCTCTAAGCAGTTTACAATGTCAGTATATTGCCTCCAACAATCTGGGTTTTCATTTTACTGACCTCAGAAGGATGAAAGTCTGAGTCAACCTTGAGCCAGTCAGGATCGAATTACTGACAGTGGGCAGAGTCAGCCTGCAATATGGCATTGTAACCGCTGTACCACCATGGCTCAATCTGGAGAAGCCAGTTACTATAGACATTAGTTGGTAGGCCAGAATCTACTGGTGGATCTCAAGTTGTAGATCATTTAGGGGCTCTGATTCCATCTTATTGTTGCCCCTACCAGCCGTTTTGGCCTTGGTTTGTGACTGTCTTGGCTTTATCCGCAGGCAGCGATAACATCTATCGATCAGGGAACCCCTTTTTCTCCTGCTGTTATTTATAATTTTCTGCATGAAATATTCGCCTGCTGAACTTCTTCGACTGCGAGGTTCCCCCGCCTCGCAGGAATGGCCCTCCGGGTTATCGAGGGCCTGCCTTAACAAGGGGTCTTGGGACCCGGAGAGGTGGCATGCGATGAAGAAGAATCTTTGGGGATTTGTAAATAGGTTTTTTAAAAAGGGTCTTTTAAAGGGGGGGAGGGAAGAGACGGGTGGGGGGAAAAACCCGTCGGGGAGGGTATGTCCAGTCCTGGGGTCCGTTCACGGCATTTTTACATCTGGTCCGAGGGAGGGGGGAGGGGCACGTTCCAGGTGTTGAGGGCGGTTCCATCTGTATGGTAAGTGGGAGGGGCAGATATGGCGGAAGCAAGGGGCCGTATCATTTTCTGGGAGCACGTGCTCGCTGTTTAAAAGCGATCACGTGCTCCGGCCCCTTGGTCCTTACCCGTTCCCCAGAAGGTCAGGATCCTCAGAGCTTGGGCCTCCGGTTGATGTTGTGCAATGCCCGGTCCATGGTTAATAAGGCCCCCCTGATTTGTGATCTTATTCAGGGGGAGTCCGCGGACTTTATGGGCATTACGGAGACCTGATTGGGCACAGAAGGGGGTGCGCCCCTGGTTGAACTGTGCCCTCCGGGTTTCCGAGCATTCCATCAACCGAGGGCCCAGGGTAGGGGTGGAGGGGTAGCGGTTGTGATGAGGGAAGGTCTGGAGCCGAGAGAGTCCACTGTGCCTCAGATAGCCGGCTGTGAATCCCTCCTTGTGAAGTGGGGCCATAGGAATCAGATGGGTCTGTTGATCATGTACCTGGCTCCTTGCTGCGTGACTACAGCCCTACCTGAGCTACTGGAGATGCTTGCCGGAGTGACGGTTGAGATTCCCAGACTTTTGGTCATGGGTGATTTCAACCTGCCATCGGCCGGCTTGTCATCTACGGTAGTCCAGGAGTTCCAGGCTTCCATGATGGCCTTGGACCTGATTCAAGTAACTGATGGCCCTACACACATGGGAGGGGCCACACTGGACTTGATTTATATCTCTGGACAGTGGTTTAATGATCTGGTATTAGGGGATTTAGTGATGGTACCTGTGTCATGGTCAGATCATTTTCTCCTCCGCCTAGACTTTCAGACCGCCGGTCACCACCGCAGGGAGACGGAACCAATGCGTTGGTTCCGTCCCAGGTGCCTGATGGACCCCGAGAGGTTCCTGACAGAGCTTGGGCCGTTTCCTGAGGATCTGGCCCACGGCACGACTGAAGAAATAGTTGCGGCCTGGGAACAGGCCGCGGCTGGGGCTTTGGACCGTGTCATGCCTTTGCGGCCTCTGACCCGGCGCAGATCTCAATTGGCTCCTTGGTTCTCTGAGGAGCTGAGAGAGATGAAATGCCGGAGAAGACACCTAGAGAGTACCTGGAGGTCCAGCCGTTCCGAGGCTGATTGGACACTAGTTAGGTCTTTCTCGAAAACCTACCTAGTGGCACTGAGGGTGGCGAAGCGTTCCTACGTTTCCACCCTCATTGCGTCGGCAGATAACCACCTGGCTGCCCTGTTTCGGGTGACCCGCTCCCTCCTACATCAGGGGGGGCAGGATGACCCCTTGCAGGGATGTGCCGAGGAGTTTAGTGGTTATCTATACGATAAAATCGCTCAGCTCCGGGATAGTCTGGACCAAAATTGCGATGATCCGGGTGAGATGACTGAGACACGTCTTGTTGATGTTGTTTGGGATGAGTTTGATTCTGTGGCTCTCGAGGACGTGGATAGGTTACTGGAGAGGTTGCATGCCACTACATGTTTACTGGACCCGTGCCCCTCCTGGCTGGTGCTGGCCACTCAGGAGGTGACACGAGGCTGGCTCCAGGGAATTATAAATGCTTCTTTGTTGGAGGGGGTCTTTCCCGCCACCTTGAAAGAGGCGGTGGTGAGACCCCTCCTCAAGAAGCCTTCCCTGGACCTAGCTATTTTGGGTAATTATTGTCCAGTTTCCAACCTTCGCTTTGTGGCGAAGGTTGTAGAGAGTGTGGTGGCATGGCAGCTTCCCCGGTACCTGGATGAAGCTGTCTATCTAGACCCATTCCAGTCCGGTTTCCGGTCCGGATATAGCACGGAGACAGCTTTGGTCGCGTTGGTGGATGACCTCTGGAGGGCCAGGGATAGGGGTTGTTCCTCTGCCCTGGTCCTTTTAGATCTCTCAGCGGCTTTTGATACCATCGACCATGGTATCTTGCTGCACCGGTTGGAGAGTTTGGGAGTGAGAGGTACCGTTTATCGGTGGTTCTCCTCCTAACTCTCTGACCGGTCGCAGATGGTGTTGACAGGAAGGCAGAGATCGACCGCGAAGCGCCTTACTTGTGGGGTGCCTCAGGGATCGATTCTCTCGCCTCTCCTGTTCAACATCTACATGAAGCCATTATGCGAGGTCATCAGTGGCTTTGGGGTGAGTTACCAGCTGTACGCTGACGACACTCAGTTGTACTTTTCCACCTCAGGCCACCCCAACGAAGCTATCGAAGTGCTGTCCCGGTGCCTGGAAGCCGTACGGGTCTGGATGGGGAGAAACAGATTCAGACTCAATCCATCCAAGACGGAGTGGCTGTGGATGCCGGCACCCCGGTACAGTCAGCTGCAACCGCGGCTGACTGTTGGGGGCGAGTCATTGGCCCCAACAGAAAGGGTGCGCAACTTGGGCGTTCTCCTGGATGGACGGCTGTCGTTTGAAGATCAGTTGGCAGCCATCTCCAGGAGAGCCTTTTACCAGATTCGCCTGGTGCGCCAGTTGCGCCCCTTTCTTGACCGGGATGCCTTATGCACAGTCACTCATGCTCTCGTCACTTCTCGTCTGGATTATTGCAATGTTTTCTACATGGGGCTACCCCTGAAGTGCACTCGGAGGCTTCAGTTAGTCCAGAATGCAGCTGCGCGGGTGATTGAGGGAGCCACACGTTGCTCCCAGGTAACACTGCTCCTGCGCAGTCTACACTGGCTACCTGTGGTCTTTCGGGTGCGCTTCAAGGTGTTGGTTACCACCTTTAAAGCGCTCCATGGCTTAGGGCCCGGGTACTTACGGGACCGCCTGCTGTTACTTTATGCCTCCTACCGACCCGTAGGCTCACACAGAGAGGGTCTTCTCAGGGTGCCGTCCACCAAACAATGTCGGCTGGCGGCCCCCAGGGGAAGGGCCTTCTCTGTTGGAGCACCTACCCTCTGGAACGAACTTACCCCCCGGTTTATGCCAATTACCTGACCTTCGGACCTTTCGCAGTGAATTGAAAACATACCTGTTTATCCAAGCGGGACTGGCTTGATTTTTAAATTTTTAAATTTCTGGATTTTTAATAATTTTAGATTGGGGTATTTTAGTATAAGTCAATTTGACAGTTTTAATTTTCGGCCATCTTTGAATATGTATTTTAATTGTTATTTTAATTTTGTATATTATTGTTTTAATCTGGCTGTACACCGCCCTGAGTCCTTCGGGAGAAGGGCGGTATAAAAATCTAAATAAACTAAACTAAACTAAACTAGATTCTGTCCCCACCTGAAGCTATCTTTGATACAAAGAGATCCTGAGAAATGAAAAAAGAAGAAATAATGAAGTGGCTTCAGATATTCATCACAGCAGTTATAAGTTAAAAGATTGTTTAACCTCTAAAATTACATCATCTACTTTCTATAACATACCCTACCTAATCATCCAAACCATAAATTATGTTTTTCATTTTTATGGAAAAAGTCCATAACAAGCTTCCAGATACCAATAAATGTAGGTCATGATTTTTCTCCAATCAAAGATGTCAATTTATCCAAAATCTATCAACTTCACCAACCATTCCTCCAAAATGGGTGGTGTCAAATCTTGCCATCTTTGTGCATGTAGTAATCTCTCCTCTGTAACCATATTGAAATAAATATTATTCCCTCTGTTATTATTCTGACATTTGCTGGGCAATCTCAAAGTACAGAATACCATTTAGATCCACTGTTATTTGGATGGAAGTGTCTACACCAGACTTCAGTGTAGCACAGAATATGACATAAATGGATCCACCATGGCAATTTGATTTTAAAACCTTAAATGGATCTGGGTATCAAGAAATTGCATTTCCCAGACAGATTTTTCTCATCTCATCTGGACAGGTACCAAGCTCCTAAGAACCCCCATTATTCCTGCTCTATGTGTTCTTAGTATTTATAAACAAACTACAATCATTTGGACTTTAGTCACTTCTTGTTTGGATTATTGCAATGTGCTTTATGTGGGACTGCCCTTAAAGACCACTCAGAAGCTGCGACTGGTCCAGAATGCAGCAGCACATAGACAGCAATTGTTATACCACGGATTAGATTGATGTTGTCAATCCATACTGATTCCCAGTTTTCTTCTGTATGCAATTCTGAGCAAGATGCTGGTTATCACTTTTAAAGGGGAGGAAGAGACGGGTGGGGAAAAACCCGTCGGGAGGTATGTCCAGTCCCGGGGTCCGTTCACGGCATTTTTACATCTGGTCCGAGGGAGGGGGGGAGGGGCACGTTCCAGGTGTTGAGGGCGGTTCCATCTGTATGGTAAGTGGGAGGGGCAGATATGGCGGAAGCAAGGGGCCGTATCATTTTCTGGGAGCACGTGCTCGCTGTTTAAAAGCGATCACGTGCTCCGGCCCCTTGGTCCTTACCCGTTCCCCAGAAGGTCAGGATCCTCAGAGCTTGGGCCTCCGGTTGATGTTGTGCAATGCCCGGTCCATGGTTAATAAGGCCCCCCTGATTTGTGATCTTATTCAGGGGGAGTCCGCGGACTTTATGGGCATTACGGAGACCTGATTGGGCACAGAAGGGGGTGCGCCCCTGGTTGAACTGTGCCCTCCGGGTTTCCGAGCATTCCATCAACCGAGGGCCCAGGGTAGGGGTGGAGGGGTAGCGGTTGTGATGAGGGAAGGTCTGGAGCCGAGAGAGTCCACTGTGCCTCAGATAGCCGGCTGTGAATCCCTCCTTGTGAAGTGGGGCCATAGGAATCAGATGGGTCTGTTGATCATGTACCTGGCTCCTTGCTGCGTGACTACAGCCCTACCTGAGCTACTGGAGATGCTTGCCGGAGTGACGGTTGAGATTCCCAGACTTTTGGTCATGGGTGATTTCAACCTGCCATCGGCTGGCTTGTCATCTACGGTAGTCCAGGAGTTCCAGGCTTCCATGATGGCCTTGGACCTGATTCAAGTAACTGATGGCCCTACACACATGGGAGGGGCCACACTGGACTTGATTTATATCTCTGGACAGTGGTTTAATGATCTGGTATTAGGGGATTTAGTGATGGTACCTGTGTCATGGTCAGATCATTTTCTCCTCCGCCTAGACTTTCAGACCGCCGCTCACCACCGAGGGAGACGGAACCAATGCGTTGGTTCCGTCCCAGGCGCCTGATGGACCCGAGAGGTTCCTGACAGAGCTTGGGCGTTTCCTGAGGATCTGGCCCACGGCACGACTGAAGAAATAGTTGCGGCCTGGGAACAGGCCGCGGCTGAAACTTTGGACCGTGTCGTGCCTTTGCGACCTCTGACCCGGCGCAGATCTCAATTGGCTCCTTGGTTCTCTGAGGAGCTGAGAGATGAAATGCCGGAGAAGACACCTAGAGAGTACCTGGAGGTCCAGCCGTTCCGAGGCTGATCGGACACTAGTTAGGTCTTTTCGAAAACCTACCTAGTGGCACTGAGGGTGGCGAAGCGTTCCTACGTTTCCACCCTCATTGCGTCGGCAGATAACCACCTGGCTGCCCTGTTTCGGGTGACCCGCTCCCTCCTACATCAGGGGGGGCAGGATGACCCCTTGCAGGGATGTGCCGAGGAGGTTAGTGGTTATCTATACGATAAAATCGCTCAGCTCGGGATAGTCTGGACCAAAATTGCGATGATCCGGGTGAGATGACTGAGACACGTCTTGTTGATGTTGTTTGGGATGAGTTTGATTCTGTGGCTCCCGAGGACGTGGACAGGCTACTGGGAGGTTACATGCCACTACATGTTTACTGGACCCGTGCCCCTCCTGGCTGGTGCTGGCCACTCAGGAGGTGACACGAGGCTGGCTCCAGGGAATTATAAATGCTTCTTTGTTGGAGGGGGTCTTTCCCGCCACCTTGAAAGAGGCGGTGGTGAGACCCCTCCTCAAGAAGCCTTCCCTGGACCTAGCTATTTTGGGTAATTATTGTCCAGTTTCCAACCTTCGCTTTGTGGCGAAGGTTGTAGAGAGTGTGGTGGCATGGCAGCTTCCCCGGTACCTGGATGAAGCTGTCTATCTAGACCCATTCCAGTCCGGTTTCCGGTCCGGATATAGCACGGAGACAGCTTTGGTCGCGTTGGTGGATGACCTCTGGAGGGCCAGGGATAGGGGTTGTTCCTCTGCCCTGGTCCTTTTAGATCTCTCAGCGGCTTTTGATACCATCGACCATGGTATCTTGCTGCACCGGTTGGAGAGTTTGGGAGTGGGAGGCACCGTTTATCGGTGGGTCTCCTCCTAACCCTCTGACCGGTCGGAGATGGTGTTGACAGGAAGGCAGAGATCGACCGCGAAGCGCCTTACTTGTGGGGTGCCTCAGGGATCGATTCTCTCGCCTCTCCTGTTCAACATCTACATGAAGCCATTATGCGAGGTCATCAGTGGCTTTGGGGTGAGTTACCAGCTGTACGCTGACGACACTCAGTTGTACTTTTCCACCTCAGGCCACCCCAACGAAGCTATCGAAGTGCTGTCCCGGTGCCTGGAAGCCGTACGGGTCTGGATGGGGAGAAACAGATTCAGACTCAATCCATCCAAGACGGAGTGGCTGTGGATGCCGGCACCCCGGTACAGTCAGCTGCAACCGCGGCTGACTGTTGGGGGCGAGTCATTGGCCCCAACAGAAAGGGTGCGCAACTTGGGCGTTCTCCTGGATGGACGGCTGTCGTTTGAAGATCAGTTGGCAGCCATCTCCAGGAGAGCCTTTTACCAGATTCGCCTGGTGCGCCAG
Organism: Ahaetulla prasina; assembly: GCF_028640845.1. Taxonomy (NCBI): domain Eukaryota; kingdom Metazoa; phylum Chordata; class Lepidosauria; order Squamata; family Colubridae; genus Ahaetulla; species Ahaetulla prasina. The sequence goes on from NC_080542.1 coordinate 25,763,304, forward strand.
TTGCGCCCCTTTCTTGACCGGGATGCCTTATGCACAGTCACTCATGCTCTTGTCACTTCTCGTCTGGATTATTGCAATGTTTTCTACATGGGGCTACCCCTGAAGTGCACTCGGAGGCTTCAGTTAGTCCAGAATGCAGCTGCGCGGGTGATTGAGGGAGCCACACGTTGCTCCCGGGTAACACTGCTCCTGCGCAGTCTGCACTGGCTACCTGTGGTCTTTCGGGTGCGCTTCAAGGTGTTGGTTACCACCTTTAAAGCGCTCCATGGCTTAGGGCCCGGGTACTTACGGGACCGCCTGCTGTTACTTTATGCCTCCCACCGACCCGTACGCTCACACAGAGGGTCTTCTCAGGTGCCGTCCACCAAACAATGTCGGCTGGCGGCCCCAGGAAGGGCCTTCTCTGTTGGAGCACCTACCCTCTGGAGCGAACTTACCCCCGGTTTATGCCAATTACCTGACCTTGGACCTTTCGCAGTGAATTGAAAACATACCTGTTTATCCAAGCGGGACTGGCTTGATTTTAAATTTTTAAATTTCTGGATTTTTAATAATTTTAGATTGGGGTATTTTAGTATAAGTCAATTTGACAGTTTTAATTTTCGGCCATCTTTGAATATGTATTTTAATTGTTATTTTAATTTTGTATATTATTGTTTTAATCTGGCTGTACACGCCCTGAGTCCTTCGGGAGAAGGCGGTATAAAATCTAAATAAACTAAACTAAACTAAACTAGATTCTGTCCCCACCTGAAGCTATCTTTGATACAAAGAGATCCTGAGAAATGAAAAAAGAAGAAATAATGAAGTGGCTTCAGATATTCATCACAGCAGTTATAAGTTAAAAGATTGTTTAACCTCTAAAATTACATCATCTACTTTCTATAACATACCCTACCTAATCATCCAAACCATAAATTATGTTTTCATTTTATGGAAAAGTCCATAACAAGCTTCCAGATACCAATAAATGTAGGTCATGATTTTTCTCCAATCAAAGATGTCAATTTATCCAAAATCTATCAACTTCACCAACCATTCCTCCAAAATGGGTGGTGTCAAATCTTGCCATCTTTGTGCATGTAGTAATCTCTCCTCTGTAACCATATTGAAATAAATATTATTCCCTCTGTTATTATTCTGACATTTGCTGGGCAATCTCAAAGTACAGAATACCATTTAGATCCACTGTTATTTGGATGGAAGTGTCTACACCAGACTTCAGTGTAGCACAGAATATGACATAAATGGATCCACCATGGCAATTTGATTTTAAAACCTTAAATGGATCTGGGTATCAAGAAATTGCATTTCCCAGACAGATTTTTCTCATCTCATCTGGACAGGTACCAAGCTCCTAAGAACCCCCATTATTCCTGCTCTATGTGTTCTTAGTATTTATAAACAAACTACAATCATTTGGACTTTAGTCACTTCTTGTTTGGATTATTGCAATGTGCTTTATGTGGGACTGCCCTTAAAGACCACTCAGAAGCACCAACTGGTCCAGAATGCAGCAGCACATAGACAGCAATTGTTATACCACCGGATTAGATTGATGTTGTCAATCCATACTGATTCCCAGTTTTCTTCTGTATGCAATTCTGAGCAAGATGCTGGTTATCACTTTTAAAGCTCTAAATAGAACAAGACCTGGTTATTTTATTTGTGGGACTGTCTTGCCCTAAGAATATCCACCCGTACCACTAGATCTGATAATGTAGTGTAAGAAATATATAGCACCACAGAGCAAACTAAGAGTACAGTCACCATGTGCTTTACTGCTCAACTGTAACAGGAAACAGGAAACTCTACTCAGAACAAAAGGAACCCTAGATTATAACCATAGATGCAAACTAAACATTACCATTTACTGGCTGAATAATTCTGTAGTTGTTACAATACAAAAATACATTGTTGTTGCAATACAAAATACATTCTAACATGTATTCCAACAGGTGGGCATGCTCTGGTCCCTTCCCTGAAATTCTATAATCTGGTGGGACCACAGAAGCTAGCCTTTTCCATGGCTGCCTCTACCTTATGGAAAACCCTCTCCCTGGTGATTTTGCAGGCTCCCACTTTTTAGCTTTTAGGCCTAGCTTGAGGAGGAGATTTATTTATTTATTTATTTATTTATTTTTTGTATTCTATTGTGTATTGTTGTGGTTGAAGCTGAAGTAGTCATTGACGGGAAGGACATTGTAGCAGATGATTTTATGAGCTATGCTCAGGTCATACTGAAGGCGGCGTAGATGAAGGCAACAATCCTCAAAATTGCAGGATTTTCCAAAACAATAATGGAAAATTAGTTATTTTCCTCATAACTGGCAATATAATCCTATCTGCAGATTATACTGTATTTTCAAAGATCTCTAGATGGTTAGCATCAGAAATGTATTCGTCAGATAAAGAATATTTATTTTTATATGCGGAACACATGGCCTACTTATGCCATGCATTTTCTTCAAATTAAAAAACAGCTAACATTTTCTTAAGAAATACCACATAGCTACAGCAATGAGCATATACAAGCTGTATGTAATAGAAACAGAATAACAAAGGCCTGGAATAATCTCATGGCTGTGATTGATATTTCCTAGGAATTAGCAAAGGGTTAGTTCTGTATACAATGAGTGTTTCTGAATCTGTAAAAGGAAAAGTGTGTATGTTTCGGTAAGTATGATGCACAAAATAGAAAGGAGAAAATACATTTCTTCCTAAAGTTTATTTATAATTCTCAGCTGCACATGAGGGGGAAAGATCAAGGAAATTAATCAGAAATGGATCCTTTGGGAGAGACCTGTTTTGCTACTGGCATGAGGTCAGCAAATGTTGCTCTCCTTATTTAGTGTGTAGAGGATATATTAAGAACAGGGACTGGTGAATTCCCCTGATTTTATTTTTCTCCCCTCCTATTGGCAGCCAGTGGGAAAGCATCAATTACTGATGAGAGGTGGGGCCTGAGGAAGAAGCAGGTTTTTACTAATGGCTGGAAGAGTAGGCTTAGCCACCTATTAAAACTTGCTCCAGCTAGCTTGGAATAGTGGTTAAGACACCAGGCTTGAAACCAGGAGAATGTGAGTTGGGTGATCAGCTGGGAGACCATAAGCCATTCCTTCTCTCTCATCCTAGGAAGAAGGCAAGGGCAAACCATTTCCAAATTCTTGCCAAGAAAAATGGAGAAACTTATTTAGAGAGCCACCAGAAGTCAACATGGATGTGCACACGTATAGTAGCATGGCATGAATATTTCACATAAATACTTCAAAGAGACCCCCAACTATCAGCTGTTCCAAAATACGGGTTGTAGAAGTCACTCCCCTTGGCTGCTGTAGGTAGCCCTGGGATACAGCCTTGAGAGAGATAAGCACGGAATATGCATCTGTCTTTGGCTGCTGTGCCATTTTGTGACTGAGGCTCACAATTGAGCTCAAAATTTCTGTTGCTAGTTGAGACAGTTGTTAAGTGAGCTTTGCCTCGTTTCATCACCTTTCTTGCCACAGTTTTTAAGCGAATCGCTGCAGTTGTTAAAACTAATAGCACAGTTGTAAAGTGAATCTCGCTTCCCCGTTGACTTTGCTTGTCAGAAATTTGCAAAAGGCAAACTGCAACAGTCACAAATATGAGTCAGATGCCAAGTATCTGAATTTTGATCATGTGACCATGGGAATACTGCTAGGGTCTTAAGTGTGAAAAAGGGTGTGACGTCATTTTTCCCAGTGCCATTGTAACCTTGAACGGTCACTAAATGAACAGTTGTAAGTCAAGGATTACCTGTAGTGCCCCAAAGCTCTCCTCTTTGAATAGACCCATTTCAAAACCCTTGTGTCAAACCAGAGCTAAATATGGGACCCCTACTGGGCTACAGGAGGGCTGTTCTCATCATTTGGGGTGATGCATTTCCAATGTTATATTTCCATTATTAAGTCACAATAAGTAAGAGGCAGATAGGAGTGCATTTCTTTCCCGCGATGCTCAGAAAGTTGGAATTATACAAGACTGGCACCAATACAATATTATCCAGGAATGCCATTCCTGGCAGCCTAGATAGCCTTTTATAACATTCCTAAGAAATAATTCTCATTTGGCATAAGAGCTGTGTCCTTTAATTAATCTTTCCATAAGAATGATAGGGAAGTTGTGAAATAATTATACCATTGGAATAGTTCTCATTCCTTGAGAAACGTTGCTATTTCATGGCAACTCAAAATAAAAAAGGAAGGAAGGAAGCCAAACATTGGATATCAGTACAAAAATTTGCTGGTAGTGATTTGCTCAGATTCTTCCCCAAAGACAAGTAATGTTAGCATCGTCCTTTTTTTGCCTCCCCTGTATTAGATCTCCACTGACTGCTCTGCCCCCGTCCGTGTATGGGTGGAGAATGTTTTGCGTAGGAAAATATATAAAATATGTGGACAACCTATGGGCCAAGAGCCACATACATCCGAACCTCAGTATTCTTTTTCTGCTGCCACAATCCTTTGGAGTAGGCTGATCCAAAGATTTTCTTCTGATTCTTTTTATCCATTGCTCTTCTCACTTTGTCCCATTACCCCCCCCTTCCCATTCTGGAGAATAAAAGAGGTAGCTAAAGCTTTTACAGAAACACCTGTGGCTGCTGATGTTATCCATTCAGTTGTGTCCAACTGTTGATGGTTCTATGGACCAGGTCTCTCCATATCTTCCAATCTTGCTGTCAACTAGCAAAGCATCCCTGGTCTGCTCTTGAGTTGCCATAGGCCAAGGAGGGATGGGAAACCAACAAAATGGCACAGCAGCCAAAGACAGATGCATATTCCGTGCTTATCTCTCTCAAGGCTGTATCCCAGGGCTACCTACAGCAGCCAAGAGGAGTGACTTCTACAACCCGTGAAATTGCTCCATTGGCAAATGTGATTGATGACACACCCTGGGGGGAAGGGGGACAGGGTTCTAATTGGAGCATAAATTATGTAGGGTCAGAGCTGGCTTCACTTGGGAACCTGCCAACATGAAGCTCCTAATAAATAACTGGATTTCTTTTGAAGCTTGGCTCAAGACTCATGATTTAATTAGGGCATCCGTCGGAACCCTGACACTTGCACTGCTTCTTTGAGCTTTTCTATGCTGTGGCTGGTGTCAGCTTTGGCAGCGTCCAATCACTGTGCTCCTTAATGGCCTAGTTTCCTTTTACCGCCAACCTTCCAGAAGCACCTATTTGGTGCCATAAAACTCCTGAAAATCCAGGAAGTTGGGGTGATGTTGGGGTGATGTTGCAATGATACCAACTATATCTTCAGGGATCCCCCATTTCTTGCACATGAGAGATGCAACTGAAAGTTTGCCACTCTTACTTGTCCTCCAGATCAGTGTTAACCTTGGCAACCTTAAGATGTGTGGTTTTCAAGTCCCAGAATTCCCCAGTCAGCAAATTTGAGAAACTCTGCTGTACTGTAAAGCTGGGCTACGAACTGCAATTGGTCAGCCTGGCCAATAGCTAGCGATGCAAATAATTTTAGTTATCCAATGTTTAAAGGGCGCCAAGTACCCCCATCCCTGTTTGAAACTGTGCCAAATTTTTAAAACTGACATTAAACAATGGTAAATTGCTGCCTTCTTAAATATTCTGAGAGCTATTCTGCCTTTGATATCTAAGTAGGCTCCCCTTAACAACATATACAGTAGTCCTAAACTTACATCCATTTGTTTAATGACCATTCAAAATTACAACAGCACAGAAAAAAAATGACTTATAACCCTTTTTCATACTTACGACTGTTGCAGCATCCCCTGTGGTCACATGATCAAAATTTGGATGTTTGGCAACTAGCTCATATTTTTGACAGTTGCAGTGTTCCTGGGGTCATGTGATCCCCTTTTGCGATGTTCTGACAAGCAAAATCAATGGAGAAGCCAGATTCGCTCAACAACCACGTTACTAATTTAACAACTGCACTGATTCACTTAACCACTGCGGCAAGAAAGGCAGTATAATGGGGCAAAACTCACTTAACAATTATCTCTCTTAGCAATGGAAATTTTGAGCTCAGTTATGGTCGTAAACTGAGGACTATCTGTATTTGGAAAGGTAATCTTGAGCTTCCTCGTGACACAGAAACGATGTATTTCCCAGATGGCAGAATTTGGAAATCTGAGATACACTTATCAAAGGATGTCATTGACCACAAGAGGATATACTTCAAGTGAACATGCAAGGACTGTAATGCTGTTAGTTAATGATAACAAACTTCCTTCACTTTCTCCAAGTCCTTGAGTCGGTACAGGAAACACACTCACATTGCTTAGTAGTTAGTCAGTTTCTGTTTCCCAGTTTGGGTGGTGATGGAGGTCTTGTTTCTTTCTCTTGTGTCTTTTTTTTCTCTCTTGTGAAATTTTGCTGTACAGTACTGCAATTCAGAAGAAGAAGGGGGGGAAAAAGGAAATGAGTAAGAAGACAATAAAAAAAATAGATACTCAGGAGCTGACAATGATGTGCAAGAATTTTGTGTCACTTTCAGATGACGAAGTAATTGCCTAATGATTCTACCACCTCCATCGTTCACTGTCCCTTGTCATCTGACAATATCTTCCATTGTTTCATTTTCCAAAGATAAATTGGTAAAGAGTTTAGAAGGGTAGGGAGAATAAGAGAAGATGAACTACATACTGTACAGTAATCCTTTTAACAAGCAGTCTTCTAGATGGATCACTTGGTTGAAAAGAAGAACCAATGAAGAACATTTTCAGAATCCCTCGCATCCTGGACATAAACTGTTTCAACTCCTACCCTCAAAACGACGCTATAGAGCACTGCACACCAGAACAACTAGACACAAGAACAGTTTTTTCCCGAAGGCCATCACTCTGCTAAACAAATAATTCCCTCAACACTGTCAGACTATTTACTGAATCTGCACTACTATTAATCGTTTCATAGTTCCCATCACCAATCTCTTTCCACTTATGACTGTATGACTATAACTTGTTGCTGGCAATCCTTATGATTTATATTGATATATTGATTATCAATTGTGTTGTAAATGTTGTACCTTGATGAAGGTATCTTTTCTTTTATGTACACTGAGAGCATATGCACCAAGACCAATTCCTTGTGTGTCCAATCACACTTGGCCAATAAAATTCTATTCTATTCTATTCTATTCTATTAAATGCTTCCCTGTATGAAGAAATAGGGTTTTTGAGTGTAAAATAGTGCTGAAGTTAGCAGTACAGGTAGTAGTCAACAATTCACTGTTACAACAGTTCACTTAATGTTCAAAGTAACTACAGCACTGAAAAAAGTGAGTTCTGAGTGTTTTTCACACTTATGACTGTTGCAGCGTCCCCATGGTTACGTGATCAAAATTCAGATACTTGGCATCTGACTCATGTTTATGACCGTTGTAATGCAACCTTCTGACAAGCAAAGTCAACGGTGAAGCCAGATTTACTTAACAACCTTGTTAATAGCATAACAACTTAACAACAGGGTCAAGAAAGATCATAAAATGGGGCAAAACTGACATTACAAATGTCTTGCTTAACAACAGAAATGTTAGGCTCAGTTGTGCTCATAAGGGCTACCGGTATAGGGGCAATTTAAAAGCAGCTTTGTATTTAACACGCCTCTTGATACTCAGGGGTAATCAAAATTTTGTGCAGGTAAATGCATGCAATTCCATATAAGCCAGAGATTAGGCTGGCAAAAGAGGGGAACTGACTTCCATGCTAGGCAGAGAAGAATGAAAACTTGTCCTTTGCAATTAGCGCGTGTTGGAAGAAAAATCCATCTGGTTCAGTTCCAAGCTGGGAGAAAGACACTGGAAACATGGAGGCTGATTGAAAAAAAAAGTTTATTGATGAAGCAGAACCAGCAACCACATGTGATTCTAGGAAGTTGACAAAATGGTTGAATGAGTGGATGGATCTTTATAGATTTCTGTGACTTTGAAGTTTGGACTATTCTGGGGGTGGTGCAATGAAGGAGCTTGTGTTCTGAAAGGCTGCTGGGCAATTCCTATTGTGGCTAATGGCTTTCGTCCTGTGTTCGGATCTTGGGTGAGGGGCTGCTTTCTAATCCTACCATTCTGCCTTTGTTAGCTGTCAATTTTTGCTGCAAAATGGATTTTTTCAATGGATTTCTGCCTGCAGTATTTGCTTTGCTTATGAATAGAGCTGTCTAGATACTTGTCTTCTTTCAATAATCTCTTTATCTATTAAGTGCTGGCATCTGAGGTGAGCTATTAGGAAAGATTGGGGGGCTGCTCTGTGCCTCTAAAAACATGTTTCTCCATTTCTCTTTTAGGGAAATATTTTATCCTGCCTTTTTTAATATTTCCCAAAATATTTCATTCTTCTGGGGTGGGGGGGACGGGGGGCTTCCCACATGTATGAGTTTGTCTTTACACGTCTCGGATTTTTCTGATCTTCCCCTCCAAATGGGCCAGCAGCTGAACTATTTCATGACTTCCTGCCATGAATAAAAGCGATTCATTCATTGTGGTTAGAGCTAGGCAAGAGATCACCCTTACTTCTAAACAATAGACTTTAACCTCTATAGCAGGGGTCTCCAACCTTGGCAACTTTAAGCCTGGCTGGGGAATTCTGGGAGTTGAAGTCCTCCAGGCTTAAAGTTGCCAAGGCTGGAGACCCCTGCTCTATAGCATAGCGATTCTCAACTTTGCAACTGCCACACTAAGAGCCAGTTTGGTATAGTGGTATATACTTTGGCACAAAGACAGCTGAGGGATTTTGGGCCAGTCTATGTTTCTCAGCCCTAGGAAGCAAGCAATGGCAAACTGCCTCTGAAAAATCTTGCCAAGAAAACTGCAAGGACTTGTCCAGGCGATTACCAAAAAAATAAAAAATGGACTTAAGGGCACAAAAAAATTTGAACCTTTGCACAAGAGTTCAACACAGAAAACTAATTTGGTTGTTTTTGGTTAGGCATCAACTGAGAAACCTGTGAGACCCCTCCCCCCCCTGCTCTGGTGACATAGACATCTCTTTTCCTCTCTGTTTATGAGGTGATAACATGGATGTCCTCTGCTGTCTTTCCAATCTTGAAATACATTATGGAATTCTCCTGGAAGGGAGTGGCTTGAAAGTGACACCGACCTATGCATTTCCCTTGTCTTACCAATGGATAATGTGTATTGTTTTGTTTTGCCAATTTTCCTTGTTTATTTACCCACCCCTGAAAGAGGTAATTCTTCGCCTCCTCCTGCAGTCTTGACACAAAGGCTGAGATCTGAGAATGGCACAAATAGCGTTGGAAAAGTAAAGTGAATAAAACCAAACTATTCCAAACACAGTGGCTGCAAAGGAACCATTTGAAAAAGAAAAGAAATAAATAATAATAAGCTTAATGTTAACCGCTCCAATCTTGATTGCAGAAAATATGACTTCAGTAACAGAGTTGTTAATGCTTGGAATACACTACCTGACTCTGTGGTCTCTTCCCAAAATCCCCAAAGCTTCAACCAAAAACTGTCTACTATTAATCTCACCCCATTTCTAAGAGGTCTGTAAGGGGCGTGCATAAGAGCACAAGCGTGTCTACTGTTCCTGTTCATACCTATATATATATATATACTTATATATTGTATAGTTATTACATGCTTATGCTTATATATACTGTGTGACAAAAATAAATAAATAAATATAAATAAATAAAAAATCACAGAGGTGGGGTCTAAAACAACTCACCATGGCCAACTCTCTACAGTCAACTTGTGTGGCCAACTCGCCACAGGCCAACTCGCCGTGGGAGAAGAGTTATAGAAGAGATGATGGAATAGAAGAAATGGTGGAATAGAATCATTAAAGAAAAGACGCAAAGGAAGGGCAAAATGTGACATGTGAATGACAAAAAATAAAATAATTATTTAATTATTTTAAATAATTAAATTGAATTATTGAATTATCCCACAGTGAGTTGCCCCACGAAGAGTTGGCCACCGCAAATTGTCCCATGGTGAGTTGTCCATAGTGAATTGACCATGGTGAGTTGGCTATGGCGAGTTGTCCCATTCCGCAGAGGTGAGTTGTGAAATGAAAATGGAGAAATATATTCCATTGTTGGCCTAAGAACAGGAAGAAAAGTGATTAGGCAGATTTTTCCAGGACCCCAATTGCATAAATCTGGTGCCCCCACAGGAAAGACTCTGTCCAAAAGATTATCTTAGTTCATCTAAGTTAAATAATTGTACATTATACACGAGCACACAATAGATTTAAGCTTAATGTTAACCGTTCCAATCTTGATTGCAGAAAATATGACTTCAGTAACAGAGTTCTTAATGCTTGGAATACACTACCTGACTCTGTGGTCTCTTCCCGAAATCTCCAAAGCTTCAACCAAAAACTGTCTACTATTGACCTCACCCCATTCCTAAGAGGTCTGTAAGGGCCGTGCATAAGAGCACAAGCGTGCCTACCATTCCTGTCCTATTGTTTCCTTTCATTATATCCAATTAATATAGTTATTACATACTCATACTCATATATATGCTTATATTTTATTTATTTTTATTTATTTATTTGTCACAGCAATATATATAAGCATCACACAAAAAGATTATATAGTATATAGAATAGAATAGAATAGAATTTTTATTGGCCAAGTGTGATTGGACACACAAGGAATTTGTCTTGGTGCATATGCTCTCAGTGTACATAAAAGAAAAGATACGTTCATCAAGGTTTGATGATGATGATGATCAATATATCAATATAAATCATAAGGATTGCCAGCAACAAGTTATAGTCATACAGTCATAAGTGGAAAGAGATTGGTGATGGGAACTATGAAACGATTAATAGTAGTGCAGATTCAGTAAATAGTCTGACAGTGTTGAGGGAATTATTTGTTTAGCAGAGTGATGGCCTTCGAGAAAAAACTGTTCTTGTGTCTAGTTGTTCTGGTGTGCAGTGCTCTATAGCGTCGTTTTGAGGGTAGGAGTTGAAACAGTTTATGTCCAGGATGCGAGGGATCTGCAAATATTTTCACGGCCCTCTTCTTGATTCGTGCAGTATACAGGTCCTCAATGGAAGGCAGGTTGGTAGCAATTATTTTTATAAACATATATATGAGAGAATATTAGGAGGTATAAGCATATAAGCTTATATATATAAGAAGAAGAAAAAGAAAAATAATAGGACAGGAACGGTAGACACATTTGTGCTCTTAGGCACGCCCCTTATGGTCCTCTTAGGAATGGGGTGAGGTCAATAGTAGAAAGTTTTTGGTTAAAGCTTTTGAGATTATGGGAAGAGACCACCATATATTGTACAGTTATTTCATACTTATGCTTATATATACTGTGTGACAAAATGAATGAATGAATGAATGAATGAATGAATGAATGAATAAATAAATAAATGAATGAATGAATGAATGAATGAATGTGCGTACTGCTTCTTTAAGAGCCAGTTTGGTGTAGAGGTTAAGGCACAAGTCTAGAAACCAGGAAACCATGAGTTCTAGCCCTGCTTTGGGCACAAAGCCAGCTGCGTGACTTGGGACCCTCATTCTCTCTCAGTCTTAGGAAGAAGACAAACTGCTTCAGAAAAACCTTGCCAAGAAAATACAGTTGTCAGGAGTCAACACTGACTGGAAAAACCCCCCAAAAAAACCCTTTGCCCACCTGATTTGCACAGACAAATCAAAGAGCAAAACTCAGAACACCTATCGAGAGTTCTTGTGCTGTGTCAACATGAGACTGATAAGGTTTTAAACAATTGCAGGCCCCTCTAAGTGGCTCCTGACCCTCCTGGAGCTTTCAATCCATCAACCGAACATCCAAGTTCTAAGTTTAGAGGGACAATAGAGAAACACCTGACCTGATTCTAATTTAAACCTGCTTACTCTTTAAACTAAATTGGGAAACCGCTGTGAGTTCTCTCCTGTTTATCTTACGTTCCCCTTAACCAATAGACCATGCTTCCTTCAGGCCAGAGGGCTGCTTTATTTCAAAATGAACGGATGTGACTCTTAAGGAAGAAACTGATCTCAACCTCATGGCATCCCACTGACTTCAGCAGAGTACCAACCACGTCACGTCAAGAATTGTGTTATATTTGTACCCAAACAATGCACTTGAAATTAATGGGCTATGCCAGTAATAATTTTACAGGCCAGGAACGATTGCAGCTTCTGTCAGATGAGTTTAGAGAAAGTGAAGTGTGCAACTAGTTACCTCTAGGAAACGCCTGTGGTCTAAACATGCTTGGAAATGTATGAATTAGAAGGACATCATGAGATGGAAACAGTTTCCTTTCTGGGAAGTGCTATCGCTAATCCAGGAAAGGTGGTGTCTGTTTCCCAGGCCATGGGAAAGGCAAAATTTAGAGAGTAAATTGTGGCTAAGGATGTGAATTGTCACCCAGTCCTTGATCCAAAGTTAGCCACAGTGCTTTCTTTTCCAAATGGCTTCAGCTACAATATTTGGTCTACAAAGGTAGAGATGATTAAATTGGCAACGAAAGGTAGAATATTCTGTATCTCTCTGCTGCTATCCAATAGTTAGACATTTTTGCAGCTCAGATATGGTAGGCAAGAAGCACGGCTCCTCAGCGGTTAATGATAGCAATAGCACTTAGACTTATATACCGCTTTACAGTGCTTTACAGCCTCTCTAAGTGGTTTACAGAGTCAGCATATTGCTCCCAACAATTTGGGTCCTCATTTTACTCACCTCAGAAGGATGGAAGGCTGAGTCAACCTTGTGCCTGGTGAGATTTTAACTGCCAAATTGTAAGCAGCCGGCAGTCAGCAGAAGTAGCCTGCAGTACTGCACTCTAACCACTGCGCCACCTAGAAAGCTGACAGCTCAGATTCAAGGCAGAGGTGGGTTTCAGCAAGTTCTGTCCAGTTCTGGAGAACCAGTAACGGAAATTTTGAGTAGTTTGGAGAGCCAGTAGTAAAAATTCTGACTGGCCCCGCCCCCATCTATTCTCTGCCCCCCAAGTCCCAGCTGATCGGGAGGAAATGGGGATTTTGCAGTAACCTTCTCCTGGATTGGGGAGGGAATGGAGATTTTACAGTATCCTTCCCCTGCCACGCCCAGCAAGCCACACCCAGAGAACTGGTAGTAAAAAAATTTGAAACCCACCCCTGATTCAAGGCCCAGACACCGTGCGACGGGTTGAACTCCTATTACTTGCTCCAGCTCCTACCCACCTAGCAGTTTGAAGCAGTGGTGAAATCTGAACCAGTTTGCTACTGGTTTGCTGGCCGCGCATGTGCGCTGCATGCCAGTGATGCTATATGCATATGCACAGTGTGCACCAAATGTGTGCTATGTGCTTGCACATGCATGCGCAATACACACCAAAGGAGGCTTGGGAAGGTAAGTAGAAGCGAGGGGGGAATCAGCTGTGGCGCGCAATTTAGCTTCACTAGAAAATTCTCCAAGATTAGGGACAGGCAAGCTTATGGGATTTACTGTGTGTTTTTGTGTGTGCTTTAACCACTATTGCTATCCAAAACAATGGTCTAGGTCAGTGGTCACCAACTGGTGGTCCATGGACCACTGGTGGTCCACAAGAAAATTTTGGTGGTCCGCAGAAAAATTATTTGCATTTTTTATATTGCATTACATTAGGGGTCCTCAAACTAAGGTCCCTGGGCCAGACACATGCAAAGAATGTTTGTGTTGCTGCAGAGTCTCCCCCTTCAGGGTCTTTTTGTTCAGGTCAGAGGGGGGCAGAAATTCTGACTCAGGGTCTGCTTCAGCTTTCTGGTACGAGGCTTTGGGCGAAGGCTGGAGAGAAATGCTGCTGGTGGCGAAGAGCCAGAGGGATTGCATCATGGCCTGGAACTAGCTGACCATCTCAGCCTGCTGAGCCTCCAGGTGCCAGTACTTGGCCTTACACTCCCACAGGTCTTCCCTCTGCTTGGAAAGCCTATGCTCCTAGTCCTCAGTGAGGTGCTTCTACTGAGCCTCCCTCTCGGTCAAATCCAATTTGAACTGGATCAGCTGTTTTGCCAACTCTTTCTCATGGTGGTGCTTAGCTCCAACAACTGCTTCCTATTGGGGCTCTAAGGAGCCCGGGAGGCCAGGCGAGGAACGGCTGGGAGGGAAGGGGCAAGTAGAAGCCAGCGAGGCACCCCTTGATGTGAGTGACATCAAGCTGGCCACACTCACCCAGTCACATGACCACCCAGCCACGCCCACGCCCACCCAGTCATTAGGCACATAATATTAGTGGTCCGCGGGGTTTAAAATTGTTAAGTTAGTGGTCCCTGAGGTCTGAAAGGTTGGTGACCCCTGGTCTAGGTGGAGATGATGGGGGGGAGCGAGACATTATTAGAACTAAGAAACAAGGATGGATTTGAACATCTGTTTTGCTTAGGAATTAGTTTTCAGAACCTGAGCTGACCTCAAGCCACCCACATAAAATTCCATTCCTGATTTTCCGACTCAGGAGGAAACAATCGGATTTATTTGAAAGACTTGAACTTTCTTTTTTTGCTTTTAATGTAGAAAGGGCCAAAATCTCCTTTCTTGCCAACTGATAAGATATACAGTAGACTTCTGGTTGACACAACTCCTTTTAGATTTTAGTGTCTCACCTCTTCCTTCTGCTTGTATAAATGGGGCCTAATAATTTTTTTTTATTTTTTTTTATTTTGTCACAACAGTATACACAAACATTAACATAAAACAACAACATATCATATAAACATATGTATAAGAAAAAGTATGCAACAACTAATGAAGAAGGGAGGAATTATACTTGGTTTCAATATGGGCAAATAAGTGCTAGATGGAAAGAAGATCAAAAAATTGGTATAATGCAAAGGGAGGAAAATTTAATAAAGCAAATTAGAAATCAGACCCAGGAGCATATAAAGAGATTGTATAATGTGTTGCTTGAAATAGATTCGGAAAAGGATTTGGTAAAGGATTGTATGATAAAATGGGCACAGAATATTCAGGAACCAATAATGTTGGAAACATGGGAGAAAATTTGGGTTAGAAATGTTAAGTTTACACAAGCACAGAATTTAAGGGAAAATTTTTATAAGATGTTTTATAGATGGCACTTAGATCCCAAAAAATTATCATGTATGTATCCTAATATCCAAGCGAAATGTTGGAGGTGTGATTGTGATGATGCTACATATTTTCATATTTGGTGGACTTGCAAGAAAATTAAGGTCTTTTGGATAAGAATTTGGTGGATTATTCAAAATGTACTGAAGAAGAAGATAAAGTTCCTGCCACAATTTTTCCTTTTGGGAATTATAACGGATTGTACAGGGATTGAGACTAAATTGATTCTGAATTTAATAACAGCAGCAAGACTGTTGATTGGACAATACTGGAAGAAAGAAGAGATACCTACAATAGAAGAATGGATATTGAAAGTTATTAATTTGGCTGAGATGGCTAAAATCTCAGCGTTTTTAAAAGACAATACGCAGGAAAGATATTTAATTGAATGGAAAAAATGGATTGATTATCTACAAAACAGATATCAGATTAAGAAATATCAGATTGCCTTTGAATAATTAGAAAGTTATTTTATGTAATGGGGAGGGGGTTGGGAGATGAAAAGCTTTGGATGTGGTTATTTGGATTGGAAGGGAAAATTTTATTCTATGTTTGGTTTATGTATAACAATACCTTGTGATTGACCGGGGAAGCCGGAGGGGGGGAAGGGTTTTTTTTTTTTTGGGAGGGAGGGGGAAAAAAGGGGGAAAAATGTTTTTGTTTTTTAAAACTCTTTCAATAAAAAAAAAAAAGTATGCAACAACTAGATTATTTGATATAATGAAAGGGAACAATAGGACAGGAACGGTAGGCACTTTTGTGCTCTTATGCACGCCCTTTCTTTTTATGAAGAATAGTTTAATGGTTTAATAACCCTAATAGAAGAGAATGGTTGTATCTCAGGGTCCTTGGTGCTCTCTGAGCTTGGTTGTTTTCTTGCAGACTTTTCATTACTGAATTAGATAACATCATCACTGCTAGAAGGGAATGGGGCCTTATTCTCATTTTATATACTAGTAACTTTTATACACTTGCTCAGTCAGTGTTGGCAGGAGTTGTCTTGGTGATTCTTTGATTTGTTGTTTACTCAAGGGTCCTTGAGTGGCGCAGACTGCTAAACAGTCTGTTATTAACAACAGCTGCTTGCAATTACTGCAGGTTCAAGCCCCACTAGGCCCAAGGTTGACTCAGCCTTCCATCCTTTATAAGGTAGATAAAATGAGGACCCAGATTGTTGGGGGCAATAAGTTGACTTTGTATATAATATACAAATAGGATGAAGACTATTGCTTAACATAGTGTAAGCCGCCCTGAGCCTTCAGAGAAGGGCGGGGTATAAATGTAAATAAATAAATAAATAAATAAAAATAAATACTGTTTGATTGTCTGACTTGACAGTGTGGGTCTAATATTCTTAGTGTTAATCTCTGCTTATCTGGGTGTTGATTGCTGGTGGGGAAGTGTTTTGAATATTTTTAACTTTTAATGTTTTTAACTTTTAATTGGCACTTTGAAGTAGTATATAGATGTTGTTTATCTCTATGTGCTGTTGATGGCTGATTTGTCTGATGCCAAGCTTCCAAGGATTTTCTAGCATTTTCAGATTTAGTTAGGTCTAGGATGCTTCATTCCCAGTTGAAACTATGTGAGGTCTTCTCATGTGTTGTGCTGTAGGAAGTTAGCACCCACTCCTCTCCTAGAAGAATGAAATATTTTAGGAAATATTAAAAAGGGCAGAATATTATATTTCCCTGGATGAGAAATGGAGAAACATCTTTTAAAGACAAAGCAGCTCTCACCTTCCTGCCACCCCACCCCCACCTTTGTCAATGGACCAGAGGCAGAATCCCAATGCCCCCACCCAACCTTTGTCAATGGACCATCATCTGCAACACAATAGGACCCATCTAATAACAGAAACTCCCCACATGGCACCTGGGCAGATTACGTCAGCCAGCAAGGCTAGCTATGATCTCTGATAGCAGCCAATCAAGATACTCTTCCTGTGCCCCAGGAAGTTCAAAGCCAGAGAGGGTATAAAACCCAGGACTCTCAGCATCTCAGCCCTTTTTTCTGCTCAGGAACTCAACCCATGTGATCCTGTCCATCATTAAACCATCTTTCCAAGTAGTCTCCATGTTTCCAGTGTCTTTTTCCCCACTTGGAACTGAACCCAGATGGACATTTCTTCCAACACTGCAACTAAGGATTTTTCATCATGTCTTCTGACTGCTAGTTGGTGTTCATGGATGCACTCTGCTAGCCTACTATCTGCTTTTCTTGCATAGCGGTTGATATAGTCCTTACATTGCATGTTGTAGATCAGTGGTCCCCAACCCTTCCCACTCCACAGATTGACAACAGTGGTGGCAGCAGTGGGGGGAGTGGGGGGAGGGGATGGCTTGCATAAATGGCGCTTCGTGAGCTCACTCACTGCTTGTGGGGCCTGGTTCCCAACAGGCCGCAGACCGGAGATCAGGGACACCTGTTGTAGATGACTCGTATTTTTCTTTAAGCTCTTTAATTCTGCTGGGGGATCTTTTCTCTTTCAAGATCTGGTTTGCCCATAGTCTAATTAGTCAAAGATGGGCAGGGTCAACCCTCTATGGGGAGGGGCATTAATAAGGCAAATAGTGTCTGCAACCCATATGATTAAATGTGCACCTTTTTAAATGTTTATTGCTTCAATGACATAGTCGTATACATCATCTTGACTTTTTTTACCTGTCCTGGAGATGCCCTTGGGAGATGTTAAAGCCAAAGTTGATAGATAGATTTTCAAGTGTTCAGCACCATTGTTTTTCTCTTTTCTTTTCTTTTCTTTCTTTCTATCTATCTATCTATCTATCTATCTATCTATCTATCTATCTATCTATCTATCTATCTATCTATCAGAATAGAGCTGGAAGGGACCTTAGAGATCTTCTAGCTCAACCCCCTGCTGAAGCAAGAGAGCCTATACCATTTCAGACAAATGACTGTCCAGTCCCTTCTTAAAAAACTGCAGTGATGAAGCATCCACAACTTCTGAAGGCAAACCTTCCCGCTGGTTAATCATCTTCACTGCTAGGAAGTTTCTCCTTAATTCCAGGTTGTTTCTCTCCTTGATTAGTTTCCATCCATTGTTTCTTGTCTTTCCTTCTGGTGCTTTGGAGAATAGGTTGACTCCCTCTTCTTTGTGGCAGCCCTTCAAATACTGGAATACTGCTATCATGTCCCCACTAAAAGTCCTTCTTTTCTCTAGACTAGCCAAACCCAAATCCTATAACCATTCTTCATATGTTTTAGTATCCCAGCCAGTAATCATTTCTCTGCATTTTTTCCAGGTTCAACATCTTTTTTATAATTCATTCATTCTTTTTTTTTTAATTCCTTCCTTCCTTCCTTCCTTTCTTTCTTTCTCCCTCCGTCTCTCTTTCTCTCTCTTTCACTTTCTTACTTTCTTTTCTGTCCAACCAACACACATGGCTTTTGCCAGTAATTTGCTAATTTATTGAATCTAGGCCACAGGTCACATGGAAACTAGGCTAAAGGAAGCAGATGGCCCACTCTTGGTCTGCAGCAAAAGGGCTCTTAAAAAGTCCTCATTAAGAGTCTGAGCAGTCTGCAGACAGATGTTCTGTTGTCTTCTTACTTCAATTAAAGCCAGTGTAATTTTTTTCTTCTTCATTGTTTTTTTTTTAACATTGAAGTTCAAAGTCCGATAAACAGAAGCATATGAAAATATTGAAATAACATTTGGGATTATATTTTAATCTCACTTTGGGGATTGTTTTGGGCTGATAAAGATAGGAAAGGAAGGATTCAGAAAGGAAGAAGACTGCATCAGACAGCAGCTTTCTTAGACTTTAAGGGTCCTCTTCTGACACACTGTTTGTTCTCAATCACAGCTTCCCTCTGTTTCAACATTAGTGCCCTTCTCTTCTCCCACACTGTTACTTCAGTGTTTGGATGAGTGAGTGAGTTCCATTTTCTCTGAAACATCGTCCAGCTGCCAGATGTTTCACCCTGAAGACTTATATGCAGCAAGAGACACCCACTTCCACATCCAAACAGTTATGAGAAATACAAACAGAAAACTTGGCTGTTATGGATTGAGGTGGCCAGAAGGAACATCTGCATCATGTTTGGTACATGTGAAAGTGGGAAACAAAAGATTCATCAGAGTGCTGGAGACCACGGCAGAGCCAGAAAACTGGTTTTTCAGGAAGCAACTGGACTTTCTTGGAAGGTGGGGAACGACGACTTTCTAAGGATGCAAAGGACCAGCCGATCTGCAAGGAGCATAATCATTCCATTCCCCTCCATCAAGTCAGAGGTGAAGAAGCTTCTTGGGTGAGAAGTGAAACGTCTTCAAAGAAAAACAAAGAAAGCCCAGTTGGAAAAAAAAGCACCTGTGGGAAATACCCCACCCCACCCTCCTAGAAGAATGAAATGTTTTGAGGAATATTTTAAAAAGGCAGGATAAAATATTTCCCCTAAAAGAGAAATTAAAAATCTTAAGGGAAACAGAAACTCAGAGCCCCAGCTCCCCTTCCCCCAAGCAGATACTGAGCTGGGGCAGCTTTTAGAAATGCAGATTTGGTAACTATTTTTTTTTATTTTATTTTATTAGATTTATAAACCACCCTTCTCCCGAAGGACTCAGGGCGGTGTACAGCCAAGGTAAAAAGAAACAATGTACAATTAAAAGTAAATTAAAAAACTTATTATACAGTGTGGCCGAAATTAAAATGGTTAAAAATCTAAAAACCCCAATTAAGACTTAAATAAAATTTAAAATTTAAAATCTAAACAATTTAAGAAAGCCCCGCCCGAACAAACAAATATGTTTTCAGTTCGCGGCAAAAGGTCCGAAGGTCAGGTATTTGACGTAAACCAGGGGGAAGTTCATTCCAAAGAGTAGGAGCCCCCGCAGAGAAGAATCTTCCCCTGGGGGCCGCCAGCCGACATTGCCTGGCGGATGGCACCCTGAGAAGACCCTCTCTGTGTGAGCGTACGGGTCGGTGGGAGGCATGAGGTAACAGCAGGCGGTCCCGTAATCCATTACTCCCTGTAGCAAAGTCTGAACAAAGGCAGATTAGCCCTCATCCAAGAGCCAAAACAAGGCAAAGCCATTAAGCCAAACTAGGAACTATTGCATCACCCTCAAACACTTCAACTACACTTAGCTTAGAACAGTGATTCTCAACCTTTATAGTGCTGCAACCCCTTTAATACAATTCCCCACGATGTGGCGACCCCAACCGTAAAATTATTTTCGTTTTGAATTTATCGTGCCTGAAGCCGTATTGGCTAGCGATCTGAACTGCTTGCGATTGCCTTGAGGACAGAGGCATTAAAGCGGAGACTCCTCCCCTATTAAGTTTATCGCGCCTGAAGCCAGATTAGGCTAGCGATTGGGAGTGATTGCAGCTGGCTTGAGAGGGAGACATCAGAGCAAAGATTCCTCTCTTTTTTAATTCATCGCGCCTGAAGCCGAATTCGGCTAGCAATTTGAAGAGCCTGCAGCTGGCTTGTGGAGTCAACCATTGGAGCGCGATTCTTTGACTCGCAAGTATACTTCCCATATTTCCGATGGTCTTAGGCGACCCCTGGCAAATCGTCATTCGACCCCCAACGGGGTCCCGACCCACAGGTTGAGAACCACTGGCTTAGAAAAACACCTAGAATTTGTACCTTTCCTATAGAGCCAGCTAGGACACCTACATAATCCCAACATGGCATCATGAGGGCCTGACAACAGTCAATAGAATACATGTTCTTGCACAGGGACAGGAAGCTCAAGTGCAAAGCCCAAGAGAAGGTATAACCCCCACCCCTCTCAACTCCATGTGGTCAGCTGCACAGAACCACCCATATCATCATTAAACCATCTTTCCAATCAGCCATCAGCCTCCATTTTGTTTCCGGTGTGCTTCTCCCAGCTTGGAACTGGAACTGGATATTTCTTCCAACACACTTTTGGGACAACCATGACCGGGATGACTGAGAATCTTCATAGACAGACAGAAAACTGGGTTTCTCATTTCTTCTCCCCTTACAGATCGCCCCAGACTTATGACCACTCATTTAGCAACTATTCAAAGTGAGGGAAAAAAGCACTGATAAAAGTGACTAGCAACCAGTCCTCAAATTTACGACTGTTGCCAGGTCCCTCAGTCATGTGATTGACATCCAAAACTATTGGCAAATAGTTTCCAAGGTCAATAAAATGAGGACCCAGATTGTTGAGGGCAGTATGCTGATTCTGTAAATTGCTTAGAGAGGGCTGTAAAGCACTGTGAAGTGGTAGATAATTCTAAGTGCTATCGCTATTGCATTTACAGCAGTTGCAAGCATCCTGGGGTCACGTGATCACCATTTGTGACGTTCCCTGTCAGTTTCTGACAAGCAAACTCAGACAGGGGAAGCTGGAAGCTCAAAGATTGTAAATCATACAATCATGTGATGTCTCATTTAAGGACCATGGTGATTTGCTTAACAACCACAACAAAAAAGACTGTAAAAACACTCTCATGATATATTGTTAATGACGAAAGTTATGATCCCAAATGTGGTTGTAAATCGAGGACTATGTGTACAGGTAACCCTTGATTTATGACCACAATCGAACCCAACCCTTCTATTGTTAAGTAAGGCAGATGTTAAGTGAGTTTTTCCCCATTTTCTTATCTTTTTTACCATAGTTGTTAAATGAAGGCTTGGGCTCTATTGTAGTATTGTACATATAGTCCTCAATTTAGAACATTAATCATTGATAAGACATCATGTGACCGCACTCATATTTTCAGTCTTTTTTGTTGTGGTTGTTAAGCAAATCACCATGGTCATTAAATGAGAATCACATGATCATATGATTTATAATTAAGTGATCATGTTTGTTTGTTTATTTATTTATTTATTTATTTATTTATTTGATTTTTATACCGCCCTTCTCCCGAAGGACTCAGGGCGGTTCACAGCCATAATAAAAGATGGACAATATACAAATAAAACAAAGATTAAAAAACTTATTATATAATTGGCTAAAATTTAAAACAATATACCATTAAAATCAAACTCTCTAAAACTTACAAAATTATAAAATTTAAAATTACGAAGCCAGTCCCGCGCAAATAAACAAATAGGTCTTTAGCTCGCGGCGGAAGGTCCGAAGGTCAGGCAGTTGACGTAATCCAGGGGGAAGTTCATTCCAGAGGGTAGGAGCCCCCACAGAGAAGGACCTTCCCCTGGGGGCCGCCAGCTGACGTTGCTTGGCGGACGGCACCCTGAGAAGCCCCTCTGTGTGTGAGCGTACGGGTCGGTGGGAGGTATTCGGTAGCAGAAGGCAGTCCCGTAAGTACCCTGGCCCTAAGCCATGGAGCACTTTAAAGGTAGTAACCAACACCTTGAAGTGTACCCGAGAGACCACAGGCAGCCAGTGCAGTCTGCGCAGGAGTGGTGTTACATGTATCACCCGTGCAGCTGCATTCTGAACTAACTGCAGCCTCCAGGTGCTCTTCAAGGGGAGCCCCATGTAGAGAGCATTGCAATAATCCAGGCGGGAGGTAACAAGAGCGTGAGTGACCGTGCATAGGGCATCCCGGTCAAGGAAGGGGCGCAACTGGCAAATCAGGCGAACCTGATGAAAAGCTCTCCTGGAGACGGTCGTCAAGTGATCTTCAAACGACAGCCATTCATCCAGGAGAACGCCCAAGTTGCACACCCTTTCCATTGGGGCCAATGTTTCACCCCCAACAGTCAGCTGCAACTGCAGCTGCCTGTACCGGGGTGCCGGCATCCACAGCCACTCCGTCTTGGAGGGATTGAGCTTGAGCCTGTTTCTCCCCATCCAGACCCGTACGGCTTCCAGGCACCGGGACAGCACTTCGATAGCTTCGTTGGGGTGGCCTGGGGTGGAAAAGTACAGCTGCGTATCGTCAGCGTACAGTTGGTACCTCATCCCAAAACCACTGATGATCTCACCCAGCAGCTTCATATAGATGTTGAACAGGAGAGGCGAGAGAATCGACCCCTGCGGCACCCCACAAGTGAGGCACCTCGCGGTCGATCTCAGCCTCCCTGTCAACACCGTCTGCGACCTTTCAGAGAGATAGGAGGAGAACCACCGATAAACAGTGCCTCCCACTCCCAAACTCTCCAACCGGTGCAGCAAGATACCATGGTCAATGGTATCAAAAGCCGCTGAGAGATCTAATAGGACCAGGGCAGGGGAACAACCCCTGTTAATGATGTTAAGTCATTTATATGGTCATTAAGTGAATCTGGCTTCAATCAGACTTTGCTTTTCAAAAGCCAGCTTGGAAGGTTACAAATGATAATCATATGACCCTGGGAGAGTGCAACTATCATAATTACATTCTTGCTTTCTGGCTCAAGATAGTGAGCCAATTTTTATCAGGAAAGTCAATGGAATCTCCAGGGCCACAAAGACCTACCTGTTCACCCCACCATGAGATCAAGTTTTTTAGAATAACTGAGTTGAAAGGGACCTTGGAGGTCTTCTAGTCCAATCTCCTGCTTAGGCAGGAAACCCTACACCACTTCAGAAAAATGGTTATCCAACATTTTCTTAAAAACTTCCAGTGTTGGAGCATTCACAACTTCAGGAGGCAAGTCCTTCCAGTGATTAATTGTTCTAACTGTCAGGAAATTTCTCCTTAGTTATAAGCTGCTTCTCTCCTTGATTAGTTTCCACCCATTGCTTTTTATCCTGCCGTCAGGTGTTTTGGAGAATAGCTTGACTCCCTCTTCTTTGTGGCAGCCCCTGAGATATTAGAACACTGCTATCATGTCTCCCCAAGTCCTTCTTTTCATTAAACTAGAAATACCCAGTTCCTACAACCAATCTTCATATATTTTAGCCTCCAGTCCCTTAATCTTCTTTGTTGCTCTTCTCTGCAGTCTTTCTAGACCCTCCACATCTTTTTTACATCATGGCAACCAAAACTGGATGCAATATTCCAAGTGTGGCCTTACCAAGGCATGATAAAGTAGAATTAACACTTCATGTCATCTTGATTCTATCCCTCTGTTTATGCAGCCTAGAACTGTGTTGGCTTTTTTGGCAGCTGCAGCACACTGCTGGCTCATATTTAAATGATCAAGAAAGATGCATTTAAGTTAAAGATTGGTTTGGAATTCTGGAGTCCATCTTTCTCTTCCATCCTACCTTCCTGGTTTGATCCTGCTTGAAGATGTTGGCATTGTTCAATTGTGTTGTTTGTAGATCTGGAAGGATAATCTATATGAAGTCACATTTACTAGAAGAGCCACAGATTGGAAAGGCAGCGGCTGCGAACATCTTGAGCAGCAGTCTGATTCCCAGCTTCGCTTGGACTGCTCCTCAATTTCCAGAAAGAATGTTAGTTTCTTTTTTCCCCAATTCCATTTAAAAAGACAAGGATTTTCTTGTAAAAATGAGGTCATCATCAAGTGTCTAATGCATATTTCCACCCCCAACCTAGCACAAACAGGAAGAGCACAGCTGCATGGACAAAAATTAATGGAAAAAGAATTGCAAAGAGCAAGGAATTGCCATCTGGGCTTGTTTAAAGCAAAAGACCAAAGAGACAGAAATGGATGCTAGATGGCAATGAGATAGAACAAGGGCTGCCATTTAAGAATTTAAGTATTCAGTTTACTGAAATACTGTCATGGAAAACACATATAGCATCAACAAGAACAATGGACATGAGATCAATGAGAGCCATTTGCTTCTTTTTCTATTCAAAAGGAGGATGGTTAGTATGTTCTGCACTTAAGATACCATCATCATTGATAGATTCGGGCAATAACGAGGCAGGAGACCAGGATAGTGACAACAGCTCTTTACTATATGGTGAACCCAGCAACCAGTGCCCGGGAAAACCTCTCCTTATATACAGTTTAGCCGGTGGCTTCAACCAATCAGCAACGTGCTTTTTTCCTGCCAAAACTTTTAAAGATACATTACACTCCTTCCCTCCCAGAAAACACTTTGCCACTATTTACATATTATTTACATCTTATTTTTCGACGTAATCACGCAAGTAGACTGGGCGTCTCCTGACCCTTTCAGACCTGCGCAATTCATTCTCTGGGAGTGAGTCGAGCTGGCCGGAGGGACTGCCTGTTCCTCTCAGCTCCTCCTCTAGGCCATCCGGCCCTGGATTATTTGCAGAGTCTTCCCTGCTGTTTTCAGGATGAACCAGTTGGCGTCGCTGGACCTCCCGGCATTCAGATAAGTCCCGAGTTAGCCCCGGGTTTGAGTCAGCTGTGGATTCCAACATTGAATAGTCAGGGCATGTTTCGTCTGATTCTGTGTTACCTGTTATGCGTTTTCTTATCTGGTCTATGTGGCGCTTCCATACCCGGCCATCCCCCAACTCTATTAGATATGACTTTGGTCCTGTTATTTCTAGGATTGTTCCTGCTAGCCAGGTCGGGCCCTCGCTGTAGTTGTGTGCCCACACTAGGTCGCCTGTTGCCATCTCTCTTGTTTTACCGTGTCCCCCTTTGTAACCGTCTGGTGTGTAGTTTGGGTTTAAACGGTCTAGTGGGCACCTAAGCTTCCGACCCATTAATAGTTCGGCCGGGCTGTGGCCAGTTGTGACACAGGGGGTTCTGTGTTGGACTGCTAGGAATGTATCGATTTTTGTTTGCCAATCGCCTGGCTTGATTCTGGACAATGCTTCCTTTGCGCTTCGAACGAAACGTTCTGCAAGGCCGTTCGTCGCAGGGTGGAAAGGCGCCGAGAGGACATGCCGGATGCCCTCCTCTGCCAAGTACCCCTCAAACTGGGTTGCCGTGAATTGCGGGCCGTTATCGGAGACTAAAGTGTCGGGCAACCCATGGGTTACAAAGAGGTGCCGTAGGACTGAGATCACGGCCTCGGCTGTCATGGATCTCATGAGAATGATTTCCAGCCATTTGGAGTAGGCATCGACTACTACCAGGAAGGTTTGGCCGTGGAAGGGGCCTGCAAAATCGATATGGATCCTAGACCAGGGGCCCTGGGGTCTCTCCCATTCCCGAATCGGGGCCGTTGGGGGTAGCGGTCTGGACTCCTGGCAGGCCTGGCATTTCCCTACCCTTTCAGCAATTTCTGAGTCCATTAAGGGCCACCACACATAGCTTCTCGCTAGACCCTTCATCCTTACGATCCCTGGGTGACCTTCGTGAAGGAGATCCAATACCTTTTTCCTCAGTTTCTCCGGGATCACCACTCGATCCCCCCATAGCAGGCACCCCCCTTGAGCCGAGAGCTCCCCACGTTTTTTTACAAACTCTTTAAACCGCTCGCCCGGTAGCGGCCAACCTCTTGTACCCAACCAATTACAGTTCTTATTGTAATGTCCTTATCTGACCGAGCCACCTCTTTGGATGTGACTGGGCCAGAGTCCAAAGAGTCAATTAGCAGAACTGGTATCCCCGGAGTGGGGTCTTCGATAGTCTCTGGTAACGGGCATCTGCTCAGGGCGTCTGCATGCCTTAATTCCTTTCCTGGCCGGTGTAGTAATTTGTAAGAGTACGCTGCCAGGAAGATAGTCCATCTGGTCAGTCTTGGCGAAAGTGCCACGGGCGTTGGGCGGTCGCCTGCCAGCAGACCTAGCAAAGGTCTATGGTCCGTGATGATTTCAAAATCACGACCGAATACATACTCATGGAATTTCTTTACTCCTGAGACTATAGCCAAGGCTTCCTTATCAAGCTGGCTATAATTCCTTTCAGTGGATGACATGGTTCGGGAGTAGTATGCAATAGGGGCTTCTGTGCCATTTGGTAACCTGTGGCTGAGCACAGCCCCCACCCCATAGGGAGATGCATCGCAACTTAACACTAATGGCAGCGTGCCATTGTATTGGATAAGGAGGCTATCACTCGTTAGGAGATTCTTTACCCCTTCGAATGCCCTAGCTTCCGCCTTTCCCCAAGACCATGCAGCCGTCTTTGCCAGTAATTTATGCAGCGGCTCGGCTACTGTTGCCTTATTCCTTAAGAATACTGCGTAGAAGTTGATCAGACCTAAGAATGCCTGTAACTCCGTTTTGTTCTTTGGAACCGGGGCCTTCCTGATGGCCCTTACCTTGCTCTCAGTGGGGTGAATCCCTTCCCTGTCTATCCGGTAGCCCAGGAATTCCACAGACTCAACCCCGATCTGGCATTTGTTTAGTTTAACCGTGAGACCGGCAGACCGGAAAATGCCCAAAACTTTTCGCAGCCTTACTCCTAATTCCTCTAGGTTTTCAGCGGATACCAGTACATCGTCAAAGTATGGTACCACGCCTGGTAGGCCCTGCAATAGCCGCTCCATTAGGTTCTGAAATAACCCTGGAGCCACACTAACCCCAAACTGTAACCGGGTACACTTGAAAGCCCCTCTGTGAGTCACAATTGTCTGCGCTTCGGCTGTGCTGCTATCTACGGGCAGCTGTTGATAGGCTTGTGCCAAGTCTAGCTTGGCAAAAACTTGCCCTTGCCCCATTGAGTGCAGTAGGTGCTGTACCACCGGGACGGGGTAAGCACTCTTTTGCAACGCTTTGTTGAGCGTTGCCTTGTAGTCAGCGCAAATCCGGACCGACCCGTCCGGTTTGACTGGGGTGACTATAGGGGTCTCCCACTTAGCATGGTCAACTGGCACTAGAATTCCCTGGTTTACTAGCTTGTCCAGTTCCCGATCAATCCTGGGCTTTAGGGCGAATGGGACCCTCCTAGCCTTTAGACGGATAGGGGCAACTTGGGGGTCTATGTTAAAAGAGATAGGGGTCCCCGTGTACTTGCCCAGGCAGTCTCTGAAAACGTCCCCAAATTCTTTCACGAGTGCGTCTTTGAGGTCGACTTCGTTTCTGAAGATTCCAGTCACTCCCATGCCCAATGCTCGGAACCAGTCTAGTCCCAACAAGCTTGGCAGGGTCCCATCGACGATGGTGATGGGCAGAGTTTTCTTGTATTGTCCATACTCGACGTGGACGGACGTTACCCCTCGGACGGGGATGCGATTCCCTGGTAGTCTTGTACCTTTAATTTCTGTGGTTGCAGTTTGCGTTTTGCGATGGCGGGTAAGGCTCTCACGAGAGTGTCCCAGGACATGATCGTGATCGATGAGCCGTGTCCACCTCCAATCGGCACGGCACCCCTCAATCTTTGCCTTTGTAAAGATTTTTTCCTCTATCGAGTTGATGCGTGACCCACTCTCACGACAGTCTGATTCAACCGCCTTTTTAAACTGACCACTCGCGGGCCGCTTCGCGTTCCAGCGCTCTGATTGGCGGTTTGAATTTTGGCGGGAAGGTTGGGGAGCTCGACAGACCTGTGCTAGGTGCCCCTTCCTTTCGCATCGCCGACAAGTTGCATCTTTAAATCTGCATTGTTGTCGTTGGTGTTGCCCTCCGCAACTCGCGCAGTCGCCCCGGTCGTCTTTCTCCGGCCTCCCGGTGTGGGAGACTCCTTCCTCCTCCTCACCGTCCGATTCGGCCTGGACCTCTTCATTGTGGACCGGGGTTGATTTCGCACCAGCCGTTGGTGCGACCTGCTTTTGTAGGGTTTCCGCCGCTTGGGTGGACATCTCGTGAACCCTGGCTTCGTCCAGGGCGTTTGCCAGCGTTAGGTTGCTTTTAGACAGCAGCCGCCTCCGCAAACGGATGTCCCTGACCCCGCGGATGAGTTGCTCCAGCAATGCCTCGTCCAAGTCTCGGTACTCGCAATGTTTTGAGGCTTTCCTCAGGGCGGCCATGTATGCGCTGATGGACTCGCCTTCTTGCTGTCTGCGCTCCCCGAATTTGAACCGTTGCACATACTTGGATGGCATTGGTGCAAAATGGGCTTTTAGTAAAGTCTGCAGAGTTTGCCACGGTACCGACTGTACCGCCCTTGGCTCAGCCAGGGATTCTGCGGTGTCGAAAACTTCTGGACCGCAGTGGCTCAGGAAATAGGCTCGTTTCCTGTTGTCTGAAACTCCTTGAAGTTCGTTCGCCTCGAGGAAACACTCGAAGCGAGCCATGTATGACCCCCATTTTTCCTTAGCTGGGTCGAATGGCGCTGGCGGTGTGTAGCCGGACATCGCTGCTTTCCGCCCTTGTTTTGCTGGGTTCGCGTCTTCCTGGTGAGTTCAGCTCTTTTCCTGGCGCTCTTAGCCTCGAGATCCCACCCTCGTCGCCAGTGTTAGATTCGGGCAATAACAAGGCAGGAGACCAGGATAGTGACAACAGCTCTTTACTATATGGTGAACCCAGCAACCAGTGCCCAGGAAAACCTCTCCTTATATACAGTTTAGCCGGTGGCTTCAACCAATCAGCAACGTGCTTTTTTCCTGCCAAAACTTTTAAAGATACATTACAATCATCATCATCATCATCATCATCATCATCATCACCATCATCATCATCATCTTTTAAGGACCCTGTATCCCTTCAGGAATCTGGGCAACTTAAACATTAGCAGACTGTTTAATGGCCAGATGCCCCTCCTGTTGCTAATACTTAAGACAGTTCATATAAGAGCCCCAAATTTGGGGTTTCAGTAAAGTAGAAGAATTAGGTCCATAATAATTTCATAAGATTAATTTTAGGTTTATACCAATGTATACCACAATGTTGAGTTTAGAAGTGGGCTTTCCATCAATAAATATAAAGGTAATGAAAGCAATAGTCTTATATTAGGAGACTAGTTTTCATGCCCAATACTTATTTGACCAAACCATGCCTCCACAAACAATTTAGCAGTAATAGATGGGTGTGTCTAAAACTAGTCTCCTACTCCTCACTAAATCAGGAACTGATGAATGACACAAATTATCACACACTGTTGAGGGACTACTTATTTTTTAAAGATTTTAAACATGACAGACAGCAGTTATGTAAGCTTAAATTGGCTAAATGGTATTAGTATTTTAAAAAAGGACAAGGAATGTCATATTAATAATTCTGTTTTATATAAAGCACCACAGAACCAACAAAGAGTACAGTCACCATGTGCTTTTCTACTCAACTATTTAATTAACGGGAAACAGGAAACTCTACTTAGAGCAAAAGAGTATAGAGTCAGGGGTGTCAAACTGGTGGCCCACGGGCCATATGCATCATGCACAGGCCATGCCCACCCCAACTCTGTGAAAGGGGAAAACATCGCAAAGTGTCACGTGACGGCAACATGACGCCACAAGTTTGACACCCATGGTATAGAGTATATACTATAGATCTAAACTTGTAAGTACTACCATGTACTGGTTGCATACTAGTGTAGTTGTTGCATAGAAATACATTCCAACAATGAATTCCAACACATATTGATATAACTTTGCTTTCAAATAATGCCAACAGCCTATCTGGATGGAAGATACAAGGGGTTACCAATTATACACCATTTATGCATTTTATAATAAGTTACAGGTAGAAGATTTGACTCATTACTCATTACATTGCAAACTTTATCAAGAACCTAGAGCTAGGTTCACTAGATCCTTGTTAATCCAACTAAATCAATTTAGTTTAAAAGAAAAAAAATATTTTCTGTTGTGTGATGATGAACATGTCATAGAAACAAGTTGCATTGTTTGCAATGGCTTCAAAGAAGATATGAAAGTTGTTGTTGGTTGTGAAGTCGTGTCCAACCCATCACGACCCCATGGACAACGTTCCTCCAGATTTTTCTGTCCTTTACCATCCTCTGGAGTCCATTTAAGCTCACGCCTACTGCTTCAGTGACTCCATCCAGCCACCTCGTTCTCTGTCATCTCCTTCTTCTTTTGCCCTCAAT
The DNA here is from genome assembly GCF_028640845.1 of Ahaetulla prasina. Lineage (NCBI taxonomy): Eukaryota > Metazoa > Chordata > Lepidosauria > Squamata > Colubridae > Ahaetulla > Ahaetulla prasina. Next base: position 25,794,026 of record NC_080542.1, read on the forward strand.
CTTTCCCAGCATTAGGCTCTTCTCCAGTGAGTCCTTCCTTCTCATTAGGTGGCCAAAGTATTTGAGTTTCATCTTCAGGATCTGGCCTTCTAAAGAGCAGTCAGGGTTGATCTCCTCTAGGACTGACCGGTTTGATCGCCTTGCAGTCCAAGGGACTCGCAGGAGTCTTCTCCAGCACCAGAGTTCAAAGGCCTCAATTTTTTGGCACTCAGCCTTTCTTATGGTCCAACTTTCAAAGCCATACATTGCAACTGGGAAAACCACAGCCTTGACTGTATCCACTTTCATTGGCAGGGTTATGTCTCTGCTTATTAGTATGCTATCTAAATTTGCCATAATTTTCCTCCCCAGGAGCAAGTTTCTTAATTTTTTGGCTGTAGTCCCCATCTGGGGTGATCTTGGAGCCCAGGAAAATAAAATTTGTCACTAACTCCATTTCTTCCCCATCTATTTGCCAGGAATTGAGAGGGCCGGATGCCATAATCTTAGTTTTCTTAATGTTGAATTTCAAGCCAACTTTTGCACTCTCCTTCTTCACCCGCACCAAGAGGCTCTTTAGTTCCTCTTCACTTTCTGCCATTAGAGTGGTATCATCTGCATATCTAAGGTTGTTGATATTTCTCCTGGCAATCTTAACTAACAAATAGTGCTATTAGTATTAGAGGCAGTATATTGAACTGATATGGAAAGCTAAAATTTTAAATGAATTTTATTAAAACTGCACAAGTAGAGTAGAGTAGAGTAGAATAGAGAGGACTGGAGTGGACTGGAGTGGACTGGAGTGGACTGGAATAGAATTATTTATTGGCCAAGTGTGATTGGATACACAAGGAATTTATCTTTGGTGCATAAGCTCCCAGTGTATATACAAGCAACAAGTGATAAATCATGATCACAATCATAAAATACAATCATCATAAATCATCAGATAGAACACTCAGTGACAGTCATACTAAATAAGCAATCATCATAAATCATACTGGGATACTAAATAAAGCAATTAATATAAGTCGTAAAATACAAGTAACAAAGATATAGTCATAAGAAAGGAAATAGGTAATAGGAAAGAAGAGAATTAAGAATAATAATATAGCCCTACTAGATAGTTTGACAGAGTTGTGGGAATTAGTTGTTTAGCAGGGTGATAGCACGGGGGTGGGGGGGGAGGAACTGTCCTTATGTCTAGTTTTTTGGTGTGCATTTTTCTGATGTTTCTGATAATAAATAATCTGATCCCAGATTATTAAAGTGTGCAAAACTAATTGAAGCTTTGTCACCGGTGGGTTGAATCCCTAGTATAGGTCTCCTGCATGAGCAGGGGGTTGGACTAGATGACCTCCAAGATCCCTTCCAACTCTGTTACTGTTACTTCACCTCTTTTGACTGCAATGACTTGAAACAGAGGTAGGGGAACAGACCAAGAGAACAGAAATTTTGATTTTGCCCATTCAAGGAAAATGAAAAAAGCCCCATAATTCAGTTGTAGGTAAAGGCCTGAGGTTTGACACTCATTCCCCAACCCCATTAGTATTTGTAGAACCCTCATTGTGCAAAAGGATTTCTAAAGCTCAGGGCCCCCCCCCCCCGCCTCCATCATTGACACAACTAGGGATCTATACATATTTGCAGTAAACTGGGAATAACTTTCGTCATACAAAGAGCCCCGGTCAGGCGCCAACCTAAGTGTGATGTTCGTTGCAGCATCAGCCCTATCTCATTCTTCAGCAAATACCTCGAGAAAATGGAAGGGGGGAAAATCAACAACATCAAAGCAAATGAGTCATCTAGTTTGCCCTCCAGGGATGAACTGGGAAAAAATGACGTTGGTTGGATAGGGCCACTTCCTTCCTTCCATGGTGATTGTAGAAAAGGAATCCCCTTTGCGAGGTTATTGGGGATGAGTGTGAAGCCTGGGGAAGAAGGAGATCAAAATTCCTTAGTCAAGAATTTAAAACGATCCCCAAAGCCCAGCTGCTCTGTCAAGGTATACAGTTTGCCACCCATGGCATCTTATATCATTGGCCACAGAGCAGGAATGAAATCCAGCAGGTTCTGACAGGTTCTGGAGAACCGGTAGCAGAAATTTTGATTAGTTCGGAGAACCGGCAAATACTACCCCTGGCTGGCCCCAGAGTGGGGTGAGAATGGAGATTTTGCAATATCCTTCCCCTGCCACTCCCACCAAGCACACCATGCCCACCAAGCCATGCCCACAGAATCAGTAGTAAAAATATTTGGATTTCACCACTGCCACAGAGTATAGCTGGGTCTTTCCATTTTGCACCTCAAACAGTGTAATTATACAGAACAGAGAATAATAGGGTTGGAAAGGACCTTTGGAGGAGTTCTTATTCAACCCCCTGCTGAAGCAGGAGACCCTCTACTATTCCAGACAACGTCCAGTGCTGGAGCACCCACAACATCTAGAAGCAACCTCTTCCACCAATTGATTGTTTTCACTTTTAGGAAATTTCTCCTTAGTTCTAGGTTGAATATCTCTCTTTAATGATCTTTCACCGGTTACTTCTTCTCCTGCTTTTAGATGCTTTGGAGAATAGGTTGACCTCCGTCTTCTCTGTGAGTAGTACTGGGACTCTAGAATATCACCTCTAGTCGTTTCTCTTTGCTAGACTAGACTAGACATATCTACTTCCCTCAAACATTCATTGCATGATTTACTATCCAGACCCCTTATTATCTTTAATGCTTTCCTCTAGAGCAGGGATGTCCAAACTTGGCCCCTTGAAGAATGGTAGACTTCAACTCCCAGCATTCCCCAGCCAGCAACTTGCTCATATTTATAGCTCACCTTGGCTGGGGAATGCTGGGAGTTGAAGTCCACCACTCTTCAAGGGGCCAAGTTTGGACACTCCTGCTCTAGAGCTTCTCTAGGGCTTTCATCATCTTTTTTTCTATTGTGGTAAACAGAACTGATGCAGTATTCCAAGTGTGGTCTCACCAGTACAGTATAAAGCAGTATTGTTACATGATCTTGAAGCTATCTCTCAAAGTCTTTGGAGTCACTAATTCCTCTTCAGTGGCTCCCACAGCAACTGGCTTTAGATGAGGGTGGGGGGGGTGATAATTGGCAGAGGGCAAAATCAAAATGAATCCCTATGGCTTTGTTAATTAATGAAGAGCCTTGGTGTCATCTGCGTATTGTAAAAGGGAAAGTCTACTTCCGTTGTAGCTCACCTTCTGATGACTTCACAATGGATACAAGCAAATCCTCTCCTGGCAATGATTTGACTTCGGTTGCCCTCTTAAGCAGTCCTCAAGGATTACATTTCTCTATGCTTATATTCTCTATACATTTAATGGCTGTGCCAAGCCAATTTTCACTCATCTCAGTTCTACAGTGAGCAGGAAGTGATTATGCAAACTTCTTGAAATCATGCGATGTGAAGCATCATTTAAATTTCTTCAAAAGAAAGTTGAAATAAAATTTCCTTGGAAAACACATACAGTGGTACCTTGGTACTCCACTGCTTTGAAACTCATCAAATTTGGAACTCAACACATTTTGACGCAAAAATTTTGTCCCGTTATTCATTGTTTGCTGGTACTTAACACATAAGCTACAAATTGTCATGTCAGCTGCCTTGTGACTCATTCTATTATTTCTTACGGGAAAATGTGTTTGCCACTCTTTGTTTTTGATACTAATTGTGCCTCCCAGAACCAATTAATGAGCACTGAAGTACTACTGTATTGATGAGTTTAAAATATATAATGTATATATCAGCTATATATCTAAGCTGAAATGCTGGTTTCAAAACCTCAACGTTTTCAGATTTTGTCAGTTTTTCTATACCAGAAATCATCATTTGCAACCTTCCTAGATGACTTCCGATAAAGTCAATTGTGGAAACTTGATTTCCTTAACAACTGCACAATTCACCTAATAATTCAATGACTCACTTAACCAGGACAAAAAAAAAATGTTATAAAATTGGGTGCAATTCACTTAACAACCAATTTGCTTAGCAATGGAAATTCTCGTCTCAACTATGGTTATAGGTTGAGGATTACATGCATGAGCTTAAAAATTACATTTGATGCTTCCAGATATGGCATTCTTATGAGTAACTCATTCCGAGAAATTTACAGTAGGTTTAAACCAGGACAGGCAGATGTTAGATTGCAAGGTTTTGGCAGATCTCTTGATGGTTGGATGCAATTCAGGAAAAATACTTGCTTTCTAATGAACGTAGACCAAAAATACTCTCTTCTGTCTTAAATTACTCTGCTGAAGGAAGGAATTTTGGGGCATAACCAAAAATGAATTTTAATGCATAAGGACCATGATTGCTATTTTGGTCTAGACTCTAGAGCTTAAAGCATTATTGCTGAACCCAAATAAATGTTTTATCTTGTACATTTCAGAATAGCAAATAATGAGCTTCTAATAATATTTAAAGAGTTATTTTTTGCCTATCAGGCCACATTTGGTGTAGGTATCAGCTCATCTTCCATTCCTTTACTTTTTTCCATTATTCCTTTCAACTTCTTGTTTTTTTAAAAAAATAAACACAACAAAGCTCCAGTGAGATATATGAGTTGGGAATATCCACACAATGTTTCGGCTGAAAATACTAACTAAGATCCTTACATCTACTCCATCCCAAGTTTTACAAATTTCCAAAAAGCACTGGGCATGCACCGTATTATTATGGGCTATGTGGTTTGCAAGCATAGCAATCTCCTTTATCTCTTCCTAGCATATGCCAGAATCCCTCTGGAGTTACATTCTTAGGAGTGTCATCATCTCCACAGGCTGGAAAAATTGTAGTTTTATTCAGAAATCTCCAATGGCAGGTTCCAAAATTTTTCTATTTCCCAATGTTCAGACCCATTTGTTGCACAATGTATAAAGGTCTTCTTAAAATGTTGTGCTCTCCAAATTAATCCTAAATCACATGTCTGTTTCCAATCTGAATTATTTTATATGAATCCTGTGCTATAATATCAACTCCTCACTGGTCAAGAACAAACTTCAGCAAAAATTTGTAGATTGAGAAGCTGGAGGCAAGTGGATCTTTAACCTAGTGAAATTCCTTTTTTTTAGATAATCACTTTTTTTTAATACTTTTCTTTTGGGTTTACTTGACCAAGATCACAGATTGACTTAGCCAGCAAATTTGGACTAATGTATTCAAGACCTAATCAATCCTCACTTAACAACCTTCACTTAGCAAAGGAATTTCCATTGCTAAGTGAAATGGTTGTTAGGAGAAACATCATGATTGTACCACTTAGCAACAGTAATTCCAGTAGTTCCCACTGCAGTCATTAGGTGAGAACCATGCCAGTGCTAGGTGAGGACCTCAAGTTTCTCCTGCCCTGTTGTGTTTGCCTCCAATTCACACAGCTTCACAAAGGGCCAGCAGCTGTCTTGGCTTAACTAGCAATAGAAGGAAGAAAACATATCAGCTGAGGGCAGTGGAGATTGGCAGGGGCTGGCAGCAGTGCCAGAAGCAGGAGGATAGAGGTGGAGGAAGATAGTTGGGGGGCAGCTGAAGTGTGGGCAAATTTCAAAAGGAACCATTCTAGTACAATTGAATCACTTTGATGGCTACCAGACTTGTACCCTCCAATAGGAAAAACATTGTTCACCATCCCCTTTAGCCCCCTACCAATCCAAACTTCCTTTGTGTTGTTGTTTTTTCCTAGAGAGGCGGGACCTTTCCACACCAGTATTTAGCCTTAACAACTGGCCAATAACTTTATTTTCTAATAATGTCTAAAATGAACTTCTAGAATTCTTCCTAGAAAATGGAGAAAGAAAATTCCTGGAAATTTTCTTCCTGGAAAAAAAAGAAAGAAAGAAAATTGGTGTACTACAAAGCACCCACTGCTTTGCAGTACACCAATTTTCTTTCTTTCTTTTTCAATTAAAAGATCTAATAGTCAGAGGAGACAGCCTAGTAGGTACTGAGTGTGATCCCTAGCTTTATGAGATATATGAATTACAGGTAGTCCTTGAGTTAAAACAGTTATTTTGTTAAAACAGTGACCATTTGAAGTTACAATTTAGGACCGTTTTTCACAATTATGACCATTGCCGCATCCCCAGGGTCCCATGATCAAAATTCAGATGCTTGGCAACTAATTCATATTTATGATGATTGCAGTGTCCCGGGTTATGTGAACCCCTTTTGCGACTTTTTGATAAACCAAGTCAATGGGGAACAACCGTGAAACTAACTTAACAACTGCAATGATTCACTTAACAACTGTGGAAAGAAAGGTTGTAAAATGGGGAAAAACTTATTTAACAAATGTCTCACTTAGGCTGAGAAATTTTGAGCTCAATTCAGGGGTGAAATTCAGCAGGTTCTGAAAGGTTCTGGAGAACCGGTAGGGGAAATTTTGAGTAGTTCGGAGAATCAGCAAATGCCACCTCTGGCTGGCCCCAGAGTGGGGAGGGAATGGAGATTTTGCAATATCCTTACCCTGCCACACCCACCAAGCCATGCCCATAGAACAAAATCTAATTCTACCACTGGCTCAATTGTAGCGTAAGTCAAGGACTTATCTGTGACAACCCTAGTGACAATGCAGAAAAAAAAATATTTTTCTGCAAGGAATCTTTAGTCCAGAAAAGCTTTGTTCAAATAACCGGCCAAAAGAATTCTGGGAAGTCATCACATGATTTAGAACACCAGCCAGGGTCTTTTCTCATGAGGTGGGCGGCTATATAAATTTGATAAACAAATTCTCCCAAACTACATTGTTTATAGACTACTGTTTTTAAACCTTAGCAACTTTTAAGATGTGTCAACTTCAGCTCCCAGAGTTCTATAATCACCTAACTGGGGAACTCAGGGAATTGCAAGTCCACGCTTCTTAAAATTGCCAAGGTTGAAAACATTAGAATAGACATTGCTTCCTACACAGAACAAGAATGTCAGAAATGGGTGGCAGGAGCCTTCTCAAAGATGCAGTTTAATTTTGTTTATTTATTAAATTTATATGCCATCCTTCTCATTGTCACATCACTTTTGAATCATTTTCCGCCTTAACAAGCCAACCATGGCTGCAAATTATAGCTCCACGTTAATTCTGAAGATCTAAGGCTTCTTTTATTTATCCAACAGATTTAACTTTAAAAGTGAAGAGTCATCCACACGAAACATTTCTGGAAATGTTCAGTTTAAGATATAGGAGCCAAAATTTTAAATTTTGGCCCCATTCATAAAGATACCAAAATGATAAAACTTTTATAAGAGCAATATGATTTAGATTACACATTTTTTTACATGTGCTTCTACATGAATTCAAGCGACTATTTTTTTTTAAAAAAATTGGCAATCATGCACATGAAGTATTAGAGCTTTGCGTACACCCCACATTCCTTCTTTTTCTCCCATTCTCTCTCTCAATATTGCACTTAAAAGCAAAAAGCAGCCGAGTTTTGGAGTGGAGAGAGAGAAGTAGAGCAAGCCACTTGAAGTTCAAAGCTTTGTTTCCATCGCAAAGAGGTTGATCTGGTATTCTTCTGAGTCCTGGATCAGGGCAGACCTTCCTGATGTGGAGTGCTTCGCAGCCTTAAAGGGCCTGGGTTTATATCAGGGAAACTGTAGTTCTCCCAAACCAGGCAGAGGGTCAGTCAAACTGCTGACAAAACGGAAGGCAAAATTGGAAAAGCTTTAGAACCATGTCATAAATACAGCTGTGGTGAAGAGAGTGAAGCTGAACAAGAGCAGGAAAAGTCAAATCCCATAGTCTTCAGCAAACTGCCTGGGCCCAGTCACTTGGGATGCGTCCGTACTGTGAAAGACCAAAAAAAAAAAAAAATACAGTCAGAGTTTGTGGTTGTAGCCTCTCAAAATATTAAGCAGAAGCAGAGCTAATCTGAATTCCCTTCCCCACCATACACATGCACTAATTACAAGCAATGATGTGGAGAAGGGGAGATGATGTCACTTTTTCAGTGCAGACCAGATTTTTTTTTTCAAGAACTTTGGTTACTGTTCTTGACATAATTAATCTTCACCCCACTTTTTTATTTCTTATTTTTAAAGGAGTATGTTTCGGCCACTCATAAAATTGAACTACTAGGAGGTGTTAATTTACTTCCAGAGTATCTTGAACAAATTCCTAGAAATGTGGGAGGGAGAAAATTAAGTACTATCCCATACAAGTAGTCCTCGACAGGGTTGCTCAGTGATTGTTCAAAGTATGATGAACTCCTGCAAAGATGCTGGCATGTATTTATGACCTGGTTCCAAACTTTCAATGGCCAGAATTCCCCTCACAGTCACGTGACCCATGTTTCAGATGCTCATTATGGCAGGTTATTAGTTTGGTGTAACTGTTAAGGCATCAGGCTAAAATCCAGGAGATGGTGAATTCTAGTGCCACTTTAGACATGAAGCGAGCTGGGTGATCTTGGGCCAGTCAATCTCTCTCACCCCTGCAAAGGAGGTGATGGCAAGCTATTTCTGAAATCTTGCGAAGAAAACCGCAGGGACCTGCCCAGGCAGTCTTCCTCAGGTGTCAACACTGATACAAAGGCACCAACACAAACATTCCATCACAAAGCTATTCTGCCCTCTTGTGACCAATCAGGGAAAGGCGCGATAAGCAAAATTCTGCTTTCATTTTGAAGCGGGGCCTAAAAATGAACACTAATCTAGAACTGTGTATCAAAGTAACTTAGTAATTTTAATGTGAGCTTAGTAATTTTAATGTGAGTTTTCTGTTTGTGAATCTGTATATTGGGATGGGTAGCCTAACCTAGCCTGGGGACCCTATTTTAGTGTTTTGATTTGGTATGTACTTATATCTTAGTACAGATTATAAGATCTATTTTTCCCAATAACAACCACCCTGTGAGGATATTTGGGATGAGAGGGGTTGACTAGCTCGAAGTCTCACAGTGACCTTTGTGGCGGAGAATGAACTGAAACCTGGGTCTTTCCACTCCTAGTCAAATATTTTATTCACAACACCACACTGCTTGGACAGAAAAAACAGATTACTTCAATTTTGTAAAGTACATCCCCAGGATTGTCCCAATCAGATGTCAAGTTATGGTACACTTGAAGAATCTAACATCCAGGACAGGGAATTGCTGGTGTTCTTTAATCTCTATGCTTGCTAATCCTGCTTATTTTCTGAGCCCCTCAATTTCAGCAAGATGGCGCCATTTCTATATACTTTCTTTTTCTGCCCTAAGAGGCCACAATGAGCAAAGCCAGAGATAGTGTCTCTGGAATAGCCCATTCAGCATTCCAAGAATCAGCATGGAAATGTTTTATTTTTGACAGAGGATATGAGGAAAATTAGGCCCCTTTTGCCTTGCCAAGGCTGAAATGCAACAAAATGCTAAAATAGGTACTTTTTCAAATGCAAATCATTGCAGAAAAAGGACAGAATGAATTTAAAACTGGAAACATGAAAAACCAAGCAAACACAACCTGTCAGATCTGTTTTCTGTCTCCCGCTGAGAATTTTACCTGAATATCTGTCAACTCCTTCAGAAACCGTTTTGCAATCTCAGGTCCATTTTCCATTGTGGGGATATGATAATTCTGTGCCAAGAGAGACAGAAAGCCAGTTTGTATCGAGAGGAACAAAATAGATGTAGGGAAACCAGTATGGGAATGTCTCATGATTCTCACCTTGCCCTGATAGAGGATTCTGTCCACGGGACATACCACACAGGCTGTGCCCGAGCCAAATATCTCCTTCACCCTTTTCTCCTCCAAGCCTTTAATCAGGTCAGACATGGTGATTGTTCTTTCTGAAACCTTGAATTCCCCCTGGGTAGAAAGAGAGACAAACACGTTTAAATCCTGCTGTCAGCCATTTTTTAAAATGCAGAAAGATCTAATTTTGAATGAAGGCAAATATGTGTCCCAGGATAATGTTGCAAGATTGAATCTGGGTCGGTCACCAGGATCAGCTTTTGGAAGGAAACAGCAGCCAACTGCCAGCCATCAACACACAAATCAACTATTTAAGGCACCACGTAAATACGACTCGCAGAACAGCCCACATATCCCAGTAGAGAGAAGTTCCCTCAGGATGGGCTCCAGCATGAGTCCGAAATCTTGGAAGAGTGGTCCCAGTGACCAACCCAGATTTGATCTTGTAACTGAATTTTGAGTCCAATCCATCTATTTCAGAACCAGTTCTTGGTTACACTGCACAGGCATTGCATGCAAAACATCTCAGAGTCAAGCCATTCTACCTAAAATTTTGGGGATCACTGCCAATCTAGGAAGACTAGGGACCAGTGGCCCCTGGAGTGTCCTCATCCCACCACTGCCAATTTGGGCAGCAAGAAGGTTAAACGTTCGTAGTATAGCCTTCCTACCATGTCAAAAACATTTGAAAATTATCCTGTAAAATCAACAATCAATGTAATAGTTATTGTTATTCAATAGCACAAAAAGATCAGGGAAAAAACCCCATCCCATTGGAACAGGGATCTCCAACCTTGACAACTTTAAGACTTGTGGACGTCAACTCCCAAAGCTCCTCAGCCAGTTTTGCTCTGGGAGTTGACGTCCTGGGAGTTTGCTCTGGGAGTTGACGTCCACAAGTCTTAAAGTTGTCAAGGTTGGAGACCCCTGCACAACAGAGTGAAGAAGCTTCTGCAAATCTGCAATCAATCTTTCTTTGTATGCTAAAAGTGAAGGTGCTTCAGTTGTACAGTTGCAACCGCTATTATGACTTGTTTGACCTCTCCTCCCACCTCCTGACATCTTCACATCCCATCCTTTGGCCACCTTGGAAAAATGGGAAAATCCCAGCTTTATTCCCTTTACCATATTGCTCGTTTCTATGGTCCTAAGTCACCCCACCGAAATGTAGAATGTGACTCTCTCCTTAACTCAGGATTTGACATCAACAGTCTTATTTTTATCCAGCAAATTGTTCTCACTGCTGTTCTCTCAATTAATTCTTGAGTGCAAGAATGAATACTAAAAAAGGAATGTTACAAAAGGGGGGGGGGCTGGGGAAGCAGCAGTTTCAATAAGGGACGTGCAACCTCCTCAGCAGGGGAAGGGCTATCCCACACTGCTGCACACTCACCCATTTGCGGGCCAAATCCAGGAGGCTTTGTCGTATCACACCAGGTAAAATGATTCCATTAAGTGGAGGGGTGACCAGCTCCATATCTGAAAAGTGGACATCATAGTTACACATTTCCAGGGATGGCTGCATGTCATAGCACTAAAATATTTCCAAAACCCCAAAAGCTGGAATTGACTGAGGGGATGGAATGTAATTATAATTAAAATCATGCCTGTCACCTTTAGAAAGCTGAATTGCATGGGAACTTAGTCCTATACAGAGTTTATTTATAAATCCGAATGGCACAAAGTTGCCGTGGATAAGTTCCACTGGTTTCAATTGTCAATTCTGCACATAACTCTGGATCCAACCACTAACTATGTTTAATCAGAGAAGAGCAACCAAAAATATACATGTATTATTTTCATAAATGACAATGGGATAATATTTAATGTACATTCTGTCAGACTTTCAAGAGATTTAATTTTTGGAACGTGTAATACAGCAACACTTACATTTTCATTTTCTTTTTAAATTATCTAAAATTTCAGAACAAGGATAGAGATGGATAGATGAATGGATGGAGTGAGAGATGACGAATAGATAGATAGATAGATAGATAGATAGATAGATAGATAGATAGATAGATAGATAGATAGAGCGAGCCAGCCAGCCAGCCAGCCAGCAAGCAAGCAAGCAAGCAAGCACCAAAGATTAAGGAATCTTAACTAATTAATGTGGCCATTAATTTAATTAATTTAATTTAAATTAAATTAAATTAATTAATTTTTCTTGATAATCAGTTTTTAATCTGCATAAATTTGCATCTCGGAAACAAAATATAAGCACTCCTCGACTTACTATCACAATTGTGGTCAGAATTTCCATTGCTAAGCAAGGCAGTTATTAAGTGAGTCACGCCAGATTTTATGATCTTTTTGGCCATGACTATTAAGCGAATTACCACATCATTAAGTGAATCATGTGGTCGTTAAGTAAACCCGGCTTCTCCCATTGACTTTGCTTGTTGAAAGCTGGCTGGGAAGATCACAAATGGTGATCACAGGATTCCAAGACACTGCAACAGTTGTAAGTACATGCCGGTTGCAAAGCACCTGAATTCTGATCACATGGCCTGCAGTGGTTGCAGGGGTGGGCTCCTGTTATAAGTCACTTTTCCAGTACCGTTGTAATTTCAAATGGCTATAAGTCAAGGATCAACTACAGGACTAAAGGAAAAACCCAAACATATTTTTCCTGCTGCCTCTGGGTACTACTTGTATCATGTTAAGAAGTGACACCCTTTTCTCTATGGCACAAGAAAATTAAGCCATTTGTCATTTTGAGTAAATACTTGAACTGAGTACAGTATTAATTTAATAAGTTTTAAAACCCACAAATCCAGAGAATGCATGGCTTGGATGCTAAAATATTTTTAAAGATTCACTAATGTTGCCTTCTCCTCCTTCTCCACCTTCCTGCAATGATGGGTGTCTGCAGGAAAGTGGCAAACGAAAAATACACATCATGACACAAATTTTGCCCTTGCATGCAGTAGCACAATGCAAATATGAAAGGATGGGGGGGAGGCATGTTCCAACATTTTGGTGACAACCATTTCATCATTGCACAGGGAATGCTCAGCTTATGACTAAGTTACTATGAGACTATTATTCAAAATCAGGATGGACCCCTCCCAAAAGGTACTTACGGCCCAATTTCAAAGTGACAATGACCACAATACCACCTCTCCAGTCACATGATCACATTTTGCACACTTGGCAACTGGCTCATTTTTGTAGACATTTACAATGTCCTGCAGTCATACAACCACAATTTTCAACATTTTTTGCGTGTTTCCAGCATTTACTTCTGGTTCCTGGCAAAAAACATCCATTGGATATAATGGATTCACTTAATGACCACAGCATTCAGTTAACAAACTGCTATATTATAAAGTTGGGTCCAGTCACATGGTGACCCACTTAATGACCACAACGAATTACAATTATAATTCCAGGCTCAATTGTGGTTGTAAGTTGAGAACTAACTGATAGTTAGGAACAGATGCCTATGTACGACCCCCAATAAATATATCCAGGAGATGAGGAAAAAAGATTGAACAATTTTGGTTGAAAAACTAAGATAAGTTTTTTTGGGTAAGTGAAGGAATTTCTCTAATGGTAATTTATTTTAGGAATCAGGAATTAATGTTTAATCAATACACTGACTCAGCCTTACCACAGGACCATCATAACCCAAAACAATGAATCCACCACCGCCCAGAGATAAAAATCCTTACCTCCCTCTTGGTCCTTCCAAAACAAGAAAATATTCATGGTCCCAACTTCAGTGATTTGGTGGTCATCTCCATACAGCCACAAAACCTGCTGGCAACCCAGTTTGGCAGCCTCTCTTTGCACATATATGGTAGGGCCATAGTTGCTAAGGGGTGACATAAGAGCAGGACAAGACTCTGATCAGATACAAAGGCATTTATCCGTTGATCAAAATGGATGCAAAGCCAGTCTGAAAGATTAAAAGGGAAAGAGGAAAGGGACAACAGATGGAGGATCAAAGTATCTCCAGTTAAACCAAGGGCCTCTGCCTTGTTGGAAAGAGGCAGCCAAAAAGGCTTCTCTAAATACCTAGTTGAGCATTCCCAAACTCTTTTTCTTCCCAAAACCTTTCCTCCAGTCAAGACCTGGTTGTGGTTACTCTATTCCTGTGCATTTTGAAAAATGGACCACTGTTTAAGCATTAAAATGGGTGGAACATCTATAGCCTGTCTGTGGCAATCCTCACTTTTTTTCAGTGTTACCCAAGACCCTATAACAGAATAACTGAGTTGGAAGGGATCTTGGAGGTCTTCTAGTCCAACCTCCTGCGCAGGAAACCCTATACTGTTTTAGACCAATGGTTGTCCAATCTCTTCTTAAAGATTTCCAGTGTTGGAACATTCACAATTTCCAGAGGCAAGTTGTTCCACTAATTAATTGTTCTAACTGTCAGGAAATTTCTCCTTAGTTCTAGGTTCCTTCCCTCCTTGAATAGTTTCCATCCATTGCTTCTTGTCCTGCCTTCAGGTACTTTGGAGAATAGCTTGACTCCCTCTTCTTTGTGGCAACCCCTGAGATATTGGAACACTGCTATCATGTCTCCCCTAGTCCTTCTTTTCATTAAACTAGATTACCTAATTCCAGCAGCCATTCTTTATATGTTTTAGCCTCCAGTCCACTAATCATCTTTGTTGCTCTATAAAATTTAAATATGTTGGCAAATTGGCAATTTTCAGGGGTGAAAATTTTCCCCTTGGGGGAAAAAAAACCTTTATGCTTCTGCTAGGGTTAGGGAAAAGACTGTATTTTGAGTAGGATGCCCTCCATTTTGACGCCCCCAACCTCTCCAGTGTCACCTTATCAAAATTCCTGCAATCCTCAAGGGCTTAAATGAAATTCAAAAAAGTCCAATTCTTGTCTTAAGGAAAATGTCCCATCTGTACAAAACAAATTGAACTAAAGTAGCCTTGCTCTACCTTTACGCCTTCCAGAACTGTGGACTTCAAGACACGGAATTCCCCAGTCATTGCCAAGAATGTTAGGCGGTGAAGTTTGCCCATCTGGAAAATGTCCAGGTTAGGAAAGTCTGACTTAAAACTGTCCAGTTTCATTTACTCACTTAGGTTAAAACAGAAGCCCTAGACTTACCCTCCTACTTTGCAATTGCCAACGCCACCTATCCAGGCACGGACAAATTGGGGATCAGCCAGGAGGGAAACGGGATTGAAGCTTCCGGTAGTAAAATAAGGACCCACAGGGCCCAAGATCACAAAGAGCAGTGCGTGATTGGAAATGGCGACCCCCAAGGAAGGCTGCAGAGGGCAGAAGGGGAGAATGCCACATAAGAGGCTGATCAGCAAACATGATTAGAATCAGCAGATCTATAAAGTCTGGAAGCTGAGTCATGGCAGCTGGACCGCTTTTCTTTTTGGTTTGAAATGGCCCACCTAACCGACTTCCTCAGACTGAAGAAGCTACCTGGATAAGCAGCTAAAATATTTCAAACCAAAAAGAAAAGAAGTCCATGACTCAGCTTCCAGACATGGATGGCTGAGAATCTCCATTGACAGATTTATCAAGGCAGCAACTGGCCAATTTTGTCAGCTGAGGAGTTAAGCAAAGCGGGGCCTACTCAGTGATGGAGAGTTAGACCACCAGTTATCCACTGGCCCGAGGGAGAAGTTGCAAAACGATGTGGAAAATTGTATTGCCAAACTACTTCCATGCTCTGGCCAAGAATATTGTGTGAAGCTGATTTCAGCATCTCCAGAAACTGAGCTGGACAAAAAGGAGATTCAATGTTTTTAACACTATTTCTTATATTTCCACTGTACACCTAATTGGATTGACTTACTACTGAGATAGAGCTTGCCCAACATAGTCATAAGTCATAATGGTCTATCAAAATGGGTTGATCATGTGACCAATACAATTTTACACCTATTTTTTTGTGGCAGTCCCTAAGCGGCTATTGCAAGCATAAAACAGCCACCACAGTCGTTAAGTGAATGCCGTGGTCATTTAATGAACCAATGGTTCACTAGGGGTGCAGTTTTGCTGAAAACTAGAAACGAACGCTAGTTTGGGGCAAAATCACCATAAAACATGGTCATGTGACTGCCAGATGCTGCAGATGGATGCGAATGCAGCCCAGTTGCTAAATGCACAAAGTTTGGTCAGTTACATGGCTGGGGGGGGAGGGAGGGTGGCAACCATCAGAACTTTGAAACTGGGTCATAAATAGCCCTCTGATAGGTCCATCATAATTTCAAAAGGTCACAAAGTGACCGGCCGTACATCAGGAACTATCTGTAAAAACATAGGGCATGTATTTATACATGCTAATCTTGGTTAGTTTAAGTATAACTAGCTTCTTTGGCTTACCCAGCCTATTTGATGGGTGAATGGAGTACACGATTAAAATCCATATAAAGGGTTCATTTGGTACTGAGATTAATGAGTTAAACAAGAACAAAAGTGAAAAATAGGAAATGAAAACGCAAGCCTGATGGTATTGTTTCTATCTATCACCTTGCTTTGATGAAAAGGGATCAGATTTTGGAAATCAGAAGGAACATAAACAAGGAGGGACAACATTTAGAAATGGCAACCCCGTTTAAATAACTGTTAGGGTTAGATTATGGAAATCCCTAGACATTTTCTGCCTAAAACTTCTAAAATACATTCATACCCACCTCGGTGCCAATCAAGATGGGACGGATGTAAAGACTGGCCGTGCTGGAGTGTGGGACCCAATCTTGGTCCACCCGGATCAGCTGCTGGATGCATTCAAGCAATTCAGACTGATCAAAAGCCTGCAAGAAGACGAGAAAATGATGCTCCTGCTGTTTGTCCTTGCACAGAGAATAAAGGACAGTGTTGGGCACCTTGAAAGAGTCAGCTAGATAGAACAAAGCCCCATCTAGCATCCCTTCCCCAATGGAATCAGGGAGACACATCTGGGAAACCCAGAAGCAAGACCTGGTAGCCTTCCGTGCCTTCTGCTGATATCTCTCCACAGCTTCCATTCAGAAGCATCTGATTCTGAAGGAAACACGTACAATATAGTACATGTACTAATAACAATAGCAATAATATAGCCAAATAATGTTGACTAAGTTTCTTTTTATATTGGCTTATTTACATTTTTGTTAATTATACTGATTGTAGCTATAAACCATCTCTATTATTAATACACACATTCATGGTCTTTCTTCCTCTAATTTCCTCCTCTTGTCTCTAACCACTCATAATATCTGTTCCATGTTCACATAATATTCTGTGTCTTTATCTTTTATTTTTAAAGTTAGTCTGTCCATTTCAACACAGTCTAAAATTTTTCGAATTACATCCTCATCTAGCGGGGTGTTCTCATTTTTCCAGTATTTGACAAATATAATCCTTGCTGTTATCAGTATATGTAGCACTAAATATGTGGTCCCTTTATCAAAACCCTCCAGGCATTATGCCCAACAAATATACTTTTGGTTTCAAATCTATATTCTGTTTAATTATCTTTTCCAGCCAGCTACCTATTTTCTCCCAATATTTTCTTGCTTTAGTACAGGTCCACCACATATGATAGTAAGTAGCAGGACAATGTTTTTCACTCTCTCCTGTAGGATGCTACAAGAAACTATTTTTCCTTCCACTTCATATTGCCTGCTCTGAATCCAAGAGTCATTCCTCTCATCACCTGTTGGGATATCCCCGTTCACAGAAAATATTAAGAGATGAGGGTGAAGGTTCGTTCTCGGAGCTTGTGGGTTGTTTTCTGAATGTTTCGTTCCCAGGCTAGGTAACATCTTCAGCAGAGTGTAGGGGATCTGCTGAAGATGTTACCTAGCCTGGTAACAAAATGTTTGGAAACCAGTCCACAAGCTCCGAGAAGGAACCTCCACCCTCATCCTTACACCTGAGCTACAGATATTCGCCCCTATTGCATACTAAGAGATGTTAAAAGCATTGGAAGTTGCCTCCTACTAAGCAAATGATGGAGTCACCTTGATTAAAATACATTTCATACACATGCCACTTCTCCATATTCATATACCAATTACCTGGGTGGAAATTATGATGTCAGAAGCCAAATAACAGGAGATCACTAAATTGGGGCCTATTTCAATTGCTTCCCTCTCCAAGATTGTAGGGAGAGGCTTCACCCAGTCTTTCTTGAAATATATTGGGAGGTTGTCCAAGTATTTTTTGTCCCTAGCTACTTCCTTTTATTGAACTCAGGCTGAAATCTTTCAGCTTCAGGGTTCCATAGATGGCCTTCAGGAAAAAGGTCATAGCTTAAGAGGTAGCTGATCCTGGATTTAGGGCAAGAGAGAGAACAAGAGGGTGCTCCACATACTCACAGGCAAGCAAGCTCGACGAGAGGATTGTAACATGCGATTCATGTTGAGCATGGGGCGAAAAAGCCGGATGCACTGATCCGAACCCCGGAAAGCTTTCATTCCTTCAAAAAGCTAGATAAGGAGAGGAGGAAGGGGAGATAGAAAAAGTAGAGTGAATTAGATCATCTGCTGATACATGACCTGGGCTTAAACTTTAGCAGGTTAATGAAACACAATGGCTTTGTTCATATGACCTTATTATTATGGCTTGATGCAAAGACGGGCAATTAACATTTCCCCTACAACCTATTTTGGCAGATCACAGACCTTTGGAACAACCATGATGTGGATGATTTGAGAATTTCCACTGACATCCCAGAACTCTCTTTGACCATACAAACATTCCGCTGTGCCTCTTTGATCTCCCAGGAAAAGAAAAACCAATTCCCAGCCCCAACATAGTCATTTGCCCATTGTCTTCTGTCAGGTTTCCTTCACCCCCAATGTTAAATACTTGGCTTAACATTCCCAGATCACTCTACAATTATTTCCCCCCATAAAACTGAATCTCAAATTAGCCAAGCCCACTGTAGCCTAGATCTCAGTTTTCAATCTTTTGTGGATGCTGAGAACAGACAGCAGCCCAGAAAACTAAACGGATATGTCCATGAAGTCATTAAGCTTCATCTCCAAAGATTTTACTCCTATTGATTTATGAAGTGCAGTGAGATTTTTCCTGTTAAACAGAAGTGTAATCCAAAATTAATATGTGACAAAGATACATATCTTCTTCCTGAATTCCAATAATGGTATGACTCATTAGATCCATTAATCAACAAAGATTTCTGGGACTTGAATCTTTATTCTGAGTTATCTCATGAAGAATAACAACCTAACCGAACAATATAATCTATCTTTTTCCCAATTTCGTAGATTCCAGATGGGCAGGAATACAGAGATGTCAATCTCCTGTACCCAGATTAGGGAAGATTAATCTAATCCATTTTAATTCTCCCCCTTTTCAAAAAATTCCTTTCAATATTTCTCTCTGTGATTGGTTGAACACATGAAGCTAAGCTTGCTGAATTGTGTGAATCCAGCTTTTGTAGTTTATAAATCATAATCCTAGAGGAGATAACCAGGCTGAGCTCAAGAGAGCTCATGTCATCCATCTTGAGTCCCTTTGGTATGTCCACAAGAGAACTAAGCCTACACCTTGAATTCCGTTGACTTTTATCTAACGCTAATTCGCTTTGATAGTAGTTCAGATTCTTGTAGAGAGCATTAGCATACAACCAACTTATATTCATTTGAACTGCCTGGATTTCTGATTTCCTACACCAAGTCCCCAGTATAGTGAAGGGGTATCAAACCTGATCACACTGTGGTATTGTGACATATCAGGGATTATCACGATGTATCTGGATGTTTTTTGCCTTTGCAGAGCCGGGTGTGTGTGGCCTGTGCGGGCTGTATCCGGTCCATGGCCCACTAGTTTGATAGGCCTGGTATATTGCATGTATAATCAAAACCAACTATGGTTTGATAACCCATAGCCTAGATATAAGGACCATCTCTAATCTGTCGTATTCCCAATTCTTCCTTTGACCCTGTGACTTTCCTCATCTATCACTCACCTAAGCTCTATCCACTTTTCATCATCTCCCTGATGTCTATCATACATCAAGCCCTGACATTAGAACCCTTTCCAGCAAAGCAGAAGAAGAATGGAGGGTGTATATATCTGTAACTCTTTAGAATGGAAACCATTACCTCCACTGAGTAATGCAGGGCTGAAGAGGCTGGGTGCAGAGAGAGATTCTGGAAAGGTTTGATGTGTGGTTTTCCCCAGCCATTTTCTTTGCTCCACTCCACAGTTAACATATGGTCCGTGAAATTTTTCCCAAAGACCAGCTTGCTAGAATCTGGTTTGGGCTTTAGATGTTTGTTCAGTTCAATCTGGAGATCGGAGGCCTGGAAGAAATGCAGGGTCACTGACTCGACTTCCCCCCCCCCTCAATGTCAAATTAAAAATTGAAAGTTACCTCAAACATGTGGGTTTATATTCTACCCACCTCTCCCCAATATGGAACAGATTCCTGTCATTGGGATGTGATGTGATGGTGTGAAATTTTCTCACCTTGAACGTAGTACTGAAAAATCTCTGAGGAGCAAGAAATAGAAAATCTCCAGCTTTTCCTCTCAAAACCTAGAAGAAAATAGGGGGAGAAAAAAACAAAAGAATCTGAATGAATATTTGCCCGCGGAATAGGGAAGCGGTCCTGCAAATATCCTTTTCTAAATTGCATGACTTAAGCAGCTGTGCCTAAAAAATCTCTAAAGCAGATGTGCAGGTGTACTTCTTGGTTTGTTTGTCAATTACCCTGGAGCTTTCCCCATTTTAGGGAAAGAACCATCGTAAAAACTAAGCACATGCTTTGTTGCATGCAAGTGACCCTCCGACTGAAATCTCCTTCTGGTTAAAATCATTTCAAACAGTTGTCTGGGAAAGACTTTTGTCCCCAGTATCTCTGGAGAAGAAACATAGTCAGGATGGGCACAGTGAGCAGATGGTCCACTGGCTAAATTAAGCCAGAACATTTAACAAAATGGCTAATCATTAATGCTGTTTTCCAACCCACGAAAAAGCATTTGTGCGCCCAGTTCTAATTTCAAAAGACGGTGATTGGTTTCAGAGAGCTGCTAGAGGAAAATGCCAATAGGCAGACAAGAAAAAAAAATTGCTTCATTTGGTTTTCATTGATTCTCACCATGGATACGAAAGATCTGGGTTTTATTTTTAAGCTTCAACTTCTTTATGGCTTGTGATTAATTAAAAAGTTCAACTAAATTATGGGCAATTACATGTAGTCCTATTCCTCTTTTTTGCAACTGTTAGAGCCTTCACTGACAAAGACTGCTGAAAACTGACAAGGTGTGGTTCTGCCATTTTGAGGCAGGAAATATGTGAAAACCATAGTATAAGATCAGGGATGTCAAACTCGATTTCATTGAGGGCCACATCAAGGTTGTGTTTGACCTTGGGGGAACAGAGTGGGCATGCCCAGCTCGACATTACCTGTGTCAGGGGCACCTGTAGTGGCCCGAGTGCTCTGCTAGCAAAAACGGGCTTCCGAGCTCCATTTTTGGCTACGATAGCCTCCTGCAACCCTCTGCCAGTGAAGCTCCATTTTCTCTGGCAGAGGCACTGCGGGCCGGTCCTTTGCTGTTTCCAGGGCGTCCCCACAGGCCATATCTAAGCATTCCACGGGCCATATCTGGCCCCCAGGCCTTCAGCTTAACACCCCTGGTATAGATCCTAAAACACTCAAATCATGGCTTAAAAGCATACAAACAAACAAAAACCTTCAAAGCACTGGCCCCACTTACTTTCTACAATTTCAAATATAACTCTTGATAACCTATTTTTCTCTTCCTGGACTTCAAACTTGAGTGTCTTTCTACAGTAAGTATACTATGTCCACAACATTTTGCTGGTGTACTAATTTAGTAGTCAACAGGCCATTGGTCTGGTGCAGAAATCTCCCATGTTCAGATCAACCTCACCAAACCAGGTTTACTTGCAGTGAGCTCAATGGAGCTTCCAACTTCACAAGGGAAACCTCTAAGAGCTTTCTTTAATTGTCACCAAGGAAAAGCATCTCCAGGCATTCCTAGGGAGGAAGGAGGTAAGGATAACGTACATGCGGAGAGACCCAGATCTGCTAGGCCCATGTTTTTCAAACTTAGCACCTTTAAAATAGCTATATGTCTATGGAGATTCTCAGTCATCCAGGTCATGATTGTCCCAAAGGTGCTTTTTCAAGAGGCAACTGGACTTTCTAGTTTTTCTTTGAAGATGTTTCGCTCTTCAGCTGAAGAACCTTCTTCGATGAGAAGTGAAACATCTTCACAGAAAAGCCATAAAAAGTCCAGTTGCCTATTGAAAAAGCACCTTTGGAGCATATAAACTCTTAGACTTATATACCACTCCAGAGTGCTTTACAAATGTCAACATATTGCCCCCAACAATCTGTGTCCTCATTTTATTGACCTCAGAAGGATGGAAGGCTGAGTCAACCATGAGCCGGTCAGGATCAAACTCTTGGCTTCGGGGAGGTTAGTGCATGGCTCATAACGCATGGATTTCAAGTCTCAGAATTGCACGGCCAATGCTGTGCTAGTGCAACAAATGCCACAAATTCAGAAGTCCCTGATCTGACTCTGAGCTGTGCCACAGGTTCTTAGATGCCTCCTGCAGAGTTGATTTTCAGCTTGAACTTTCCCACAGTTACAATACAGGCAATCCTTGACTTAACAACCAAAACTGGGACCAGAATTTCTGTTGCTAAACAAGACGGCTATTAAGTGAGTTACACCTGAATTTAGGAGCTTTGGGGCCTTTTTTGCACGGCTGGCATTTTGGCAGGAAAAAACAAACAGTCAGATATAGAATAAACGGAACCTGGCTCAACAACTATGCCTGTGAAAGGAATCTTGGTGTCCTAGTGGACTATCACTTAAGGATGACCCAGCAGTGTGCTGCATATGGCAAAAAAGCCAATGCAGTGTTAGGCTGCATCAACAGAGGGATAGCCTCAAGATTAGGAGATATGATTGTATCGCTATGTACTGCACTAGTGAGGTCACACCTGGAATACTGTGTCCAGTGCTGATCACCATGATACAAAAAAGATTCTGAGACCTTTGAGTGTATGCAGAGAAGAGCAACAAGGTCAAAATGGATCTGGAGACTATGAGGAATGATTAAGGGAATTAGGTATGTCCAGCCTATCAAAGAGAAGGATTAGGGGCAACATGATAGCTGTCTTCTAATCCAGAAGGGGCTGTCACAGGGAAGAGGAAGTTGGTGTATCCTCAAAAGTACCAGGCAGAAGAACAAGAAGCAATGGGTAGAAGATCCAATCTGAAACTAAGGAGAAATTCCCTGAGAGGAAGAACAATTAATCAAGGGAACAGTTTACCTCCCGGAGTTGTGGATGCTCAATCCCTGGAGGTCTTCAAGAAAAGATTGGACAGCCATTTGTGCAAGACACAATAATATCTCCTCCCTTGGGCAGGGTGTTGGACTAGAAGAACTCCAAGGTCCCATCCAGCCCTATGATTTTATGATTCTGTGACTAGAACTCACAGTCTCCTGGTTTCTAGCCTGCTGCCTTAACCACTAGACCAAACTGGTCCTCTCATTCGCAGATGTTTCATCCAGGATGATGAAAGGAGCAAGGGGATAGATTACAACTACATCTGGAAGGCTACAGGTTCCCCACCTCTGGCATAAGACATTTGCAAAAATCTTAGACAGCATTTTGACTATTACCTAATTTTCTATATTCTCCCCAGCAAGGCATCAGGAGGGTAACAATATAAAAATTCAGTACCAAGAGTCTCAGTGACACAATTACCTTCCTGCAGGATGACTTGGTCAGCTAAAATCTCTGCACTGATATAAACAAAAGACCCAACATTCTTAAGCAAACAACTTCAGTTAATATGTAATCCACAAAGATAAACAGAAGGGGGATGATGGGAAAGCGGTGGGTGACATCCCATTCCGGTTGTGTTGTGGGAAGGGGAGTTCTGTATTATTTGTCCTGCCTGGGCTGAGATGGTAACCAGAGGCAGAGTTTTTGGAAAAATAGCCTTTGCCAGTTTTCACTGGCAAGGCCCATGCACAAAGGGGGCAATCGGCAAGGCAGGCATGAAAAACATATTTCTGCAGAGATGAGTTTCTGCCAATCAGAGGCTGGAGCAGATTCCCCCCTCCCCCCCTTTCAATCTGGACTGAACTTCGACCCTGTTGAATCACAACTGGCAACAGCCTGGATGCAAACTACATCAGAAGGAAGAGGCTGCCATGACTAGAACATTCACTTCGGAAAAATAAAACTGCAGCTCTCGCTGGTGATGAAAACAAGGAAAATGAAAACAAGGTAAGTCTGCATGAATCTGGGAAGGAAAATCATTACCTTTTCTCTTCCCATCTGTCCTGTCCTGCCTCGACTGGGAGTTGTACAATTTGTTAGAAAGTGAGAAAGCAAAGAGGGGTTCAGTGCTTATGCAGAGAAAATTTAAAAAAAGAGTGCAAGTAAAAAAATGCTGCAGTGAATTCCTAACAGTAATTAGGATTAATTAGGATTACTTAACAGTAATTAGAGATTATAGGAGTTCCCAAAAATGGCTAAACTGGTTGGAAATTCTGGGAGAAATTGTTCTAGTTCATCTAGAGATTATTTCATTGGAGTAGAATGTATTCAAGGTTTAAAATAAACTTTAAAGTAAAGGGAGATGATTTCCTTCCCTCACCTCCTGAGTTCCAAAGGTAGGATTCAAACCTTGCACCTCTGTTTCTCAACCGTGGCCACTTGAAGATGTGTAGACTTCAACTCCCAGAATTCCCGTCAGTCTTGCCACTTTGGGAACTCCTTTCTTGCTGGGGAATTCTGGGAGTTGAATTCACACATCTTCAAGTGGCCAAGGTTGAGAAACACTGACTTACACTAAGTTATGCTTTAACAACAGTTAACAAGCCACAACTCGCTGAGTTCACACATCACACGATGCTGTAAATGACAAGCCATGATTTAGAGATCATAATAGCCGTGTGGACAAAGCATGCGAAGATAATGTCAAAACAGTTCACATGACAGCTGAGGGTGGTATGTGACACTCAACCAAAGAGTACCACAATGCCTCAGTTAAACTGCTAAACAAAAAATATATTAAAGCTAACCTGGATTTTGACTGAATGCAGTTAACAGAATGATAGAATTGGAAGGGACCTTGGAGGTCCTCTAGTCCAACTTCCCCCTACTCAAGCAGGAGACCCTATATACCATTCCAGACAAGTGGCTGTCCAGTCTCTTCTAAAAAGTCTCCAGTGACAAGGCACCCACCAATTTCTGAAAGCAAGTTCTGTTGGTGATTGATTATGACGGATAAGCTGAAAGCAGCTGACCCAAGTTTATCTATTCAGTTACTTTGAAAAGCAGGGATTTGAACTCTAATCTCCCACCTTGGTGAGTAAAGTCCAGTCTTCTATTGAGATTAGGTTGGCCTGCAGTTTTGAATGCCTGCCAGAAGAATTACAAAGCTGGAGTGACAACCTTCAGGGCTGAAGTTCAACCCTGGGATTTTTTAAAAGATTGCAAAAATGAAGTGGTGGAAAATTGGTTGGTAAAGAGAGTTTCTCCTTGCTTTTTTGCCTAAGCCTTTTCAACCTGGAGATGGCATGGGACATTCCCTGGTATGTCCCAAGTATTTAAATCCCTGAGTTTTCTATGACAGGTTGTGGTTTGAAATCAGGTGGAAGAGAAGAACATGGAAACCCTTATTTTTTAAGTGAAGTTGTAGTTCTATAATTTTATATTCATATAATTCTCTACTTTTACTGCAGTGTACTCGTGCTCTCGTTACTTCTCGCTTGGACTATTGCAATGCTCTCTACATGGGGCTCCCCTTGAAGAGCACTCGGAGACTTCAGCTAGTCCAGAATGCGGCTGCGCGGGTTATTGAGGGAGCGGGTCGGAGCTCCCACGTAACACCGATCCTGCGCAGACTGCACTGGCTACCTGTTGTCTTCCGGGTGCGCTTCAAGGTATGGGTTACCACCTTCAAAGCGCTCCATGGC
Organism: Ahaetulla prasina; assembly: GCF_028640845.1. Taxonomy (NCBI): domain Eukaryota; kingdom Metazoa; phylum Chordata; class Lepidosauria; order Squamata; family Colubridae; genus Ahaetulla; species Ahaetulla prasina. Next base: position 25,819,603 of record NC_080542.1, read on the forward strand.
TTAGGACCGGGTTACTTACGGGACCGTCTACTGCCGTCTTCTATCTCCCAGCGCCCAGTGCGTTCCCATAGAGAGGGACTCCTTAGGGTGCCGTCAGCCAAACAATGTCGACTGGCGGCCCCCAGGGGGAGGGCCTTCTCTGTGGGGGCTCCTACCCTGTGGGACGAGCTTCCCCCTGTACTCCGACAATTGCCTGACCTTAGGACCTTTCGCCGCGAACTTAAAACCTATTTATTTCGTATGGCTGGACTGGCTTGATTTTAAAATTTTAATTTATTTAATTGGGTTTTAAATTTATGTAATTTTATGGGTGTAATTTGTATTTTAAATTTTTCAACAAATTGAATAAGTTTTTTAAGGGCTATTTTTAATATTGTATTTGACTGTGGTTGTATTTTACTTGGTTGTTCACCGCCCTGAGTCCTTCGGGAGAAGGGTGGTATACAAATTAAAATATTATTATTATTATATTATTATTATTATTATTATATATCCTATGCGATATTTTCAGTTACATTGGCCACCAGGAGGCTCTGTGTTTCTTTTTATGGGTGACACCTAATAAGAATGAAAGTAGTGTGCACTTTAAAAAAAACCAAATTTTTTTACTACAGGTTCTGTGGGCATGGCTTGGTGGGCATGACATGGCTTGGTGGGTTTGGCTTGGTGGGCATGGCAAGGGAAGGATGATGCAAAATCCCCATTTCCTCCCAATCAGCTGGGACTTGGGAGGCAGAGAATAGATGGGGGCGGGGACAGCCAAGGTGGTATTTACCAGGTCTCCAAACTATTCAAAATTTCCGCTACCGGTTCTCCAGAACTGGTCAGAAACTGCTGGATACCACCTCTGTTATGCGCCTCCTAGTGGCCAATGTACAGTACTCCTCGACTTGCAACAGTTTGTTTAGTGATCATTCAAAGTTACAAGAGGACTGAAAAATGTGACTTACGACCGGTTTTTCACAGTTACGACCTTTGCAGCATCCCCATGATCATAGGATCAAAATTCAGATGTTTGGCAACTGGTTCATATTTATGATTGTTGCTGTGTCCCAAGATCATGTGATCATGACCTTCTGCAACCTTCTGACAAGGAAAGTCAGATTCATTTAACAGCCAGGCTATTGTCTTCTCAACTGCAGTGATTCACTTAACAGTTGTGGCAAGAAAGGTCGTAAAAGAGAGGAAAACTCACTTAACAAGTATCTCATTTAATAACGGAAATGTTGGGCTCAATGGTGGTCATAAGTCGAGGACTACTTGTAATTGCAAGCAATAAGAGTTTTAAGTACATTGTGCCAACAGATATCCAACAATGAATGGAAAGCATTTCTCCATTGAAATGAGAGGTTGTAAAGCTTTTTTTAAAAATGTTGCAACACAACATCCTGAACTTCCAAAGGATGAGTACTCTCAAAAGATCCCCTTTGGATAGTGAGATAGAAGACATATAAATTTAATACTATTTTTTAAAAAATAACATGCAGATAAAAGATTTTGCCAACCAATGGCATTTGAAAGCATGCAAAAAACTCATTTAACAGTAGAGGGCAGCAAAAGCCCAACCACAGTGACAAGTCTTCCCTGCATAAAAATATACCATAATCTACATTCCATCTGCTTTAATAGCTTTAAACAACCACTTTCTTCCGGCTTTAAGAACGTTTGAGTAGCCTGGAGAAAAGTTAACTCCCTGCAGGTGATAAGGCAAATAGTTATTACAACCTTGTTCAAAGTTTTTTTCTCTCTCTCTCCCTTCCTTCCCCCCTCTCCCTCCATCCCTCCCTCCCTATCTCTGTCTATCTCTAGATAGACAGATAGTTATCAATCTCTCTCTCTGTCTTTCTCTGTCTCTATCTATCTATCTATCTATCTATCTATCTATCTATCTATCTGAATGTCTGTCTGTCTTTCTCTCTCTTTCTCTATCTATCTATATCTATCTATCTATCTATCTATCTATCTATCTCTATCTTTCTCTCTCTCTCTGTCTTTCTCTGTCTCTATCTGTCTTTATCTATCTATCTATCTATCTATCTATCTATCTATCTCTGTCTTTCTCTGTCTCTATCTCTGTCTTTCTCTCTCACTCTCTCTCTCTCTCTCTGTCTATCTCTCTCTCTCTCTGTCTTTCTCTGTCTCTATCTATCTATATATCTCTCTCTGTGTGTCTCTCTCTGTATCTATCTATCTATCTATCTATCTATCTATCTATCTATCTATCTATCTATCTATCTATCTATCTGCCTCCCTCCTTCCCTCCCACTGTCTTTGTCTGTCTGTCTCTTTCTCTAAGCACAAGGACTAGAAAGTTGTGATTAATTTTAAGATTCAAAATCTCACATTTTACCCTAAAACGTTTTACTTGAACAGCAAACCTAATTTACCTGTAGAATTTCCTGCCCTTGGGAAAATCAGTGACAGGAACAGAAGGACTGACTAAACCAGTTTCTTCCCTCCCAAATTGGTATCTGGGATCACAGCCAGCGAGCAATGACATTTCCCCTTGCCTAAAGCAAAGGCTCAGTTTAGAAGTACACCAGATGGATTTGCAGTGAATTAGAAAGGCTCTGCCTCCACCCTTCTAAGAAAAACAGAAGAAGCATTAACAATGGCAACACACTGTCAATGTCAAGAAGAGAACATGAGCATGCAAGTAGAGGCAGAGAGCCCCAGTATGGAAGTTTTGAGTCTAAGGAGCCTGAACTGAAATCCTATCTCAGCTTCCCATTACTAGGCATCGGTTTCAATTTGCTCTCTGTAAAATAGTCTTGCAATCCTTTTAGATTTACAGCAGTAGCTGCCTCACCAGTTATCTAACCTCTCCTTCAAAGCGTGCTCTGCTTTAAGCTACAGAAGAGTTAAAGAGTGCATTTATTAAATTTCTACACCACCCATCTCACCTAAGTGCCCCTGGCAACATCTACAACATCGTAAGAAAACCATTAAAAACTATAAATAAAATACAAATTAAAAACAGAGGTAGGAACAAATTACAATTTACAAGTAAAAATAAAAAAAATCAGTTAAAATTCAGGAGGTTAATTAATTTGAGCTCCCAGGCAAATTCAAAATTCTTCAGGGGAAGGGAAAGCAGAGAAAGCAAATCCCCAGGAAGGACTGTACAGGCAGCTGCCATAGCCATGTGGCAGGGGGCAAATCATTTCTACAGCCCAGTGAAATGCTATCCCGGGTGTATCCTGTCAGCCTCTAATTAAAGGGATTAGAAAGCAAACAGGAGATTAACAGCCTCAAGAGAGTGTGCTTAATGTCTTTCAGGAAACCAGACACCTCACTACCCATCTCTTGGGGCAAAATCTACAAATCCAGATGAAGGAGTTGCTCAGAACCAATACAGTACAGCTACAAATGGTTCTTGCATATGTCAATCTTCTTGGCCAGATTCCTTCTTCTCTATTTTTCCTTTCAATTTTTTTCTAACAAAGCTTAACCAAACTGAGCATTATGGGAAAACTGTTCTGTTCTGCTTTCCCTTCCGTTGTCTTTCAATTCTCAAAAGTCGTAGCCAGCAGCTAATGCTTCCTTTAACAGTAAAGTAAGATTTGACCATTATGTAGGTTTAAGGGATTGACTTTAGTATTGTTACTCTAAACTTTACCAACCAGAGATAGGTACCAATGAGTCATTTATTCAAGGTGCTAGAATCAATACCCAGAACGCCCCATAGACTGTGCCAAGATCCAATTGCAGATATTATTTCTTATAAATCCAGAATTCCAAATATTCCTTTTGGAAAACTAACTTTTAGGACTTATTTATAACTAAAAATTTGAACCCGATAGTAGTTGGTGGGATTTTCTTTATGACTTACATTACTAAGGAATGCAAGTAGTGCAATCAAGCATCTCTCCCCCCTCCCTCCAATGCTCAAATTAGCATTAAGAGACATTGTAGGAAATTGATAAAGATCATAGAATCCATAGGGCTGGAAGGAAGATCTTCTAGTCAGTGTAATCCACCGCCCAAGGCAATTATGTAAGTTTGCAAAAACCAGTAACAATGGAGAAGATTGTCTGGGTATTTTGTGCAGTCCCCCAGGTTTGGAGACAATCCTGTGAATTACTTCTTTTCCCCCATCTCATGTAAATTAACCTGAGTTTCTCTCCACAGGATTGAGATTCCTTGTTAAAAGAATATGCATACTCCTGCATGCAAACTACAAAGAACTGGGTTTAGTGATGTGATACTTAGGAAAGGAGATTTCCTGATCCTAACAGAGAGACACACAAGCAACTTCAGTAATAAGGACTAGCCTGATTCTTGGTCTTTCAAAATTTTGGCCTTCTTTACATTCCTGGCAAGTAATAACACATTGATTCTCCTCGCTTTCTTTCAGTAGACAGAAACCTGATCATGCCACCTCCCCGAATCACCTTTATTCCTCAGGAAGTTTCAGTTCTCCTAAGCTGAATGTCAAAAAGTCAAAGGTGAGGAAACTAAATAAATAAATAAATAAATAAATAAACGGAACATGATGTTCCAAATATGAGTAGCTTATATTTTAAAAAGCATGATGCATGCAGCTGAAAGATTACAGCCATCAAGGGAGAACCTGAGACAACAGATCTGAAGTTTACAACAATGCAACAGCATTGGGAAGAGAATTACTAGTCAATTTATGGTAGCACCTCAGGAGTTACAGGAATTGTAACACAAACATCTGGCAGACACAGTATCAGGTTGACTTCAAAATTTCTCCACATGCTATGGCTCTGATGTATGTCCCTTAAACAAGTCTTCCCCAACACCTTGCAACAAAGTTGGGATTGAAGCTCTCAGAATTCCAGACTGCATGAGCAAAGGCTTTGGGTTTACCCGTACTTTCTGAAAATGGTACTATTGCATTTGCCACAAGTTTTAATGTGAAAATTGGAGTTCTGGGTGTTACGGTGAGGAGGATGCCCCATGGCCAAATCTATCTTCAATAAATCAGAAAAGTACCATTCTCTAAACGGCATCTTTACAGATTAGCAGTTTACTTTGAGAAGAGATATGTCTCAGTTCAGCCTAAGAACTATTATTTGGCCCATCCAGTCTAGAAACATGCATTGAAAGAAGGTACAAGAGTATGTTTAGAGATGAAAAGTGCTTTCTTTGAAAATGCATAAAGAAAAATTATGTTCTTATCTATTTTTTTCTTTGTGAGTTTAAGACTTTTTAGAAGAGAGTTCAGCTTTAGAAATCCCTCAGAATTGTGCTGTACTGCAAATCATCTTTTTCTGTAGATCACGTTGTTATATATTCTAAAAAATGAATAAAGAATTATTTCCCCAAAAACTCAAGTGTTGTAACTCTATTATCAAAACCACAGGAGGGTGTAAATTTCTTTAATGTTAGCATAAGAAACATAACTTGAAGAAGAATGGTTTTTTTTTATTCAGAACCTTTTACCCAGATCCAGAGAAAAATTTCCTTAATGTTAAACAGGAAGAGAAACCAGGAAAAAAACCCAGAAGGGAATAAGTATTTTTCCATTCTCAAATATACACTTTAGTTATTTGTAAGAAACTAAGACTGTTTTGCAAAATGATTTAAGAGGATAAGAGTAAAAATATTGGGGGGGGGGGCGGAATCTAACCTCATCCAGGAAGAATTTTGAGCTGAAGAGCTCAAATGAGTGTAATTGAAAGGACTGCTATCTTAAGATGTTGGGGAAATTCCACCAACTTAAAAGAAACAAAAGCATCTGTCAAATCACAAATGAAAAATCCATTTGACAGAAGTATCTATGGAGAGGGCAAAGTAATCCAGGCAATTCCAGCCGGGACAGTCTCTCCCCATCAAAGAAGCAACATATTCAGAGGTGTAAGTTCTAGATCTCCTTTCGAAGACCATAAAACTTTTCTTGGTGGGGAGACAAAGGAGGGGGTATTTCGTTCCCACCATCATTCAGTCAATCCTGAAGGTGCCTTTGAGAAATTGCAGGGCGGGAATCAGCACATCTGAGAGAGACGTTTGCTTTGGTGGACTCAAGGAGGGCAGAGCTCATTTGGGAGAAAAGCAGCCAAGGGGGCATAGAGAGAAGAGGAAGGTAGAAAGCAGAGGGTTGTTTTGCGAGATGGCAAACCTAGCCCGAGGCTATCCACGGAAGGGCAAAAATTGGGGGATCGAGGGAGGCAAGACTTGAGTTTCCTGGCGGAGATGCAGAAAACGACCTCCCAGCTGGGAAGACGTGAGGAATGCCCCTTTGGGGACAGCAGAGAGAAAGGAGGGAAAAAGAAAAAAAACGCAGGGGGAGCATTTGGGAAGAGAGGGGGCATTTTCTATCAGCAATGTTTCCGTCCGGAGCTATTTATAAACAGAACCGGAAACGTCGCCCCCCCTCCTTTTATCCCAAAGGGATGGAGGCCATCCCCCCATCGCCGTTTCCTGTACCCCAACTTACCTGCCGTAAGCACCCCGGGACTCCCATGGTAACTGCCATGCTGTTGTTGTTAAGGCTGTGGTTTAATGGGACTGGGCGGGGCCTGCGGGAGACCAGGCCCCAAAGGGTCCCGCCCCGCCCCCCGCCGCCCCGCCTCTGGCGACGCCTCGTTTGGCCGATCCCGGAGGCTGTTTTGAGTTGAAGTGGGGAGGTTGCGTGGCTGGGGTGCAACTTTTGGCGGTCGGGCTTCTGTTATAGTAGAGAGCACCGCTGAGCATGTACAGAGCGACGCATCTCTTGCTTGCTTTCTTGCGTTTATCTGAACTATTTGTCTAAAATGGTGCAGGGTCTCCTTGAGCAGGGGGGTGGGCTAAAAGACCTCGAAGGTCCCTTTCCAACTCTTATTATTCTGTATTCTGCCTGGACAAAATCCTGGAGTTTTCCTGGCAGCATTTTTGCAGGTGGAGTGCACTCGCCGCTGGGGACTGGCTCAAGGTCACCCAGCTGGCTTTGTGTGTCTAAGGCAGGATTAGAACTCACAATCTTCCGGATTCTAGCCTGCTACCTTAACCACTACAGCAGCATGCTGCAGTGGCTTAATGAGATATTTCTGCCAAGTGCTTCCTTGTTATGAAACGGCCAGCCATTCTTCCTCCCACATTCTGGATAAAAACATACGGTTTTGCTTCCTGCGTCCGCTTAATACAATCTCCTTGTCTGAAAGTAGAATCAAAAATAGAATCAAAATCAAATCAAAGCTAGCCTGCCTCCTATTAAAAAGAGGCAATTTAGTGGAGCAGATAATGGCCAAGAGGATGATGTCCCAGATACAGGAAAAAACAAAAAAGAGGCTGTGGCTGGGAGTTGGGAAGTACCTTTGAGGGGCACACACAAGGTATTTTGTACATAAAGATTGTAAATTGCTTAGTTTTGTTTACTTGCAGACACATCTTTCTTGGCTCCTACTCTTCTACACAGTCAAGTGCAGGGGGGCGCACAGCCAATCACACCCAGGTCCTCCTAACACGCCCTTTAACACAGCCAATAACATGGCTGGCATATATACACTTCAAGGAGCACATGGGTTTGTTTCAGCCCAACCATATGCAGAACAAACAACAGCTGCTCTGGCACATAGCCAGTAGGTGAGGCACCAGCAAACACCGTGTGTCATCTGGCTATGCATTGTTTGCTTACTATTTTATTGCCTTTCCAAAAACAGGGCACATTGAAGAGGAAATGGGAAAACATTGCACATCAATTCTTACCTAAAATCAATGCAGACTGAAAAACATCAAAAGGAAGCGAACTGACCTCTTGCTGGACTAAATACAACCACAAAATGCTATTTTTTGTTAAAATGATTCTAAGTGGGTTGTGTTTTTTTTAACTTCGTCTCTCAAAGAAGGGGGAAAATAATCACAACTGCACCCTTCCTTAAAAGGTGGTTGTACTTAAAAAAAATTGAAATCCCCTATAAAAAGGATTTTGATCACTTACAAACATCAAAATCCTAAACTTTATCCCCTTTTCTTGCTCTGTTATGTCCTTGAATAAATCATAACAAAACCCCAGCTTTATCCCTTAAGCAGTAAAAGTGAATAACCTTGGGTGTCAGTTATGAAATAAAGTAGGAGGAAGGTTAAAGGAATTAAATTATAAGGGGCGTGCATAAGAGCACAAAAGTGCCTACCATTCCTGTCCTATTGTTTCCTTTCATTATATCAAATTAATATAGTTATTGCATACTTTTGCTCATATATATGCTTATATGATATGTAGTTATTTTATGTTGATGCTTGTGTATATTGTTGTGACAAAATAAAAAAAAAGAATTAGAAAACACCAAAAATGCTTTTGAATGATTGATGTTTTTATTTTAAAAAGGGAAGCTCTATTTCTGAGTTCTGTTTTCATCTGTTACGTAACACTCAAGTCAAATGAAAAATTGCAATGCAGGACGGAAGAGAAATGGAGGAAGTTAGGCAGGCAAAGATTGTTTTGAAAACTGCTTCATCTTGACTCTCTCACATGTCATTCATAGGGCCTTTATCACCATGAGCCCTGTTGGAAAGAATCCCAGAAATATCAATTTAATCTCTCTTTTTAAAAAAAAATGTATTTTGGATTTTTTGGCAAGATTGCCAAAAAGGTGGAATGATAATGACTGATTTGACTGATTTATATTGTACTTTATTTTGGGAGTTCCTAGCTAGCTTTCTCCCCTAAGAACTCTATGAGATATGTCTGAGAAATTTCCTGACATTTAGAACAATTAATCAGTGGAACGACTTGCCTTTAGAAGATGTGGGTTCTCCAACACTGGAGGTTTTTAAGAAGAGATTTGTCTGAAATGGTACAGGCTTTTGTACTTGAAGACCTCCAAGGTACCTTCCAACTCTGTTATTCTGACCCAAAATCATCCACTGAGCTTCCATGACTGAAAGTGGACTACTATATAATCTAGGGCTCTTTGGTGTGGGCTCAGCACCTTAAGCATTGTGCCATCATACCAGTTCTTCATTATAATACAGGTAGTCCTTGACTTACGACCACAACTGAGCCCAACATATTTCTGTTGTTAAGTGAGACATTTACATTTTTTAGCGTCATCGTAATTTGAACGGTGACTAAGTGAATGGTTGTCGAGAACTACTTGTAACATCAGCAGTCATTTGTTTTAATCAACCATAATATTCTTCCATCACGTATTACTCTTAGTGTTACATTTTAATTATTTGCTCTCTGGAAGGTTGATAAACCCTCTGCCAGTGAACAGAGCTTGGGAGGGCTGCATGCTATGGGAGAACTGCTGGATGCTGCCCTCCTGAGCTCTTTTTTCACTGGCAGAGAGTTGCAGGAAGCCATCGCAGGCAAAAACAGAGCTTGGGAGCCCATTTTCGCTGGCAGAGCACTTGGACCACCACAGACATCCCTAACACAAGTGACATCAAGCTACCCATGCCCACCTCGACACCCCCCCAGGTCAAACACAACCAGTGGTGGGATTCAAATAATATAACAACCGGTTCTCTGCCCTAATGACCAGCTGGGTGGGCATGACCATGGTGGGCAAAGCCAGAGGATGTGACAGGCAGCACTCGGCCTCCTGCACCTCCTCTGGGAGCAAAAACGGGCTGCAGGGGGTGCCACCACCCCCCTGCACCCTGTTTTGGGCCTAGTAGGCCTCCCTGCAGCCTCCTGGGAGCAAAAATGGACTGCAAGGGGACTGTGCCGCACCCCCCCTGCACCCCATTTTGGGCCTAGTAGGCCTCCCTGCACTTACTTGGGAGCCAAAAAGGGGGCTGATGGGGACGCCTGGAAGGGTTGGGGCCAACCAGCAATTTGCCCAAACTGGCTGAATCCCACCACTGAACACAACCCTGATGAGGCCCTCAATGAAATTGAGTTTGACACCCCTGCTCTAGAGGCTTTGGACATTCACTCCCATGGACTTTGCCATTGCTCATGTTCCCTAGGCTAATGGGAAATAAGGTCTAAGCATCCATAGATTGCCTGCTGGGCCAAGGCAGCTGGGATTCAGCTCCACCCGAAATTGAATATGTAAGCCTATTTTACACGCCTCCTTGGAGAATTAAAGAAAAGGACCAAGATTAATATTTTTGGAAAAAGACAGGAACAAAATGTTGATGGCAATAATATTTTTTTTGTTGTATGCCAACACCAGAACCAGCCAAGGTAAATATAGGCCCCACTTTGTCTACATATTAATCTCAAGAAACAATGGTTGATAAGGCATTTCATGGTCAGAGAATCAGAAGTGGCCAGTTAAACATTTTCACGCTTAACAAGGCAAGCTTTTTTTTTTTTTAACTGATTTAGCCTCAAGGTCTCGTTCACCTTAGGCACAACTGTGTGAAAAACAGGTCTGTGCTGTTATCAAAGGCTTAATTTGGAATGTTCACTGGAGCTGAACTCAGAATTTGTTTTTATTGTTAAGGTCAGGATTTTTGCAGCTTCTGTTCACAATGTAGTTATTTGAATTTGAGGGAGGGGGAGGGCGGTTCTTGAAGTTGCAGTCCCTTTATCTGGAGGGCATCACCAAAGGGAAGACTGATGAAACGTAACATAAAGATGGAGTTTAAAATGATCTTTCTTGACAAATTTCTTCTCCCAGTTCTGGATGAGCAATTATGAACTACAGGAGCACCTCATAAGGTGAGGAAGTGAGATTGAAAATAACGTGGACTTGATATTTTCAGTCCAATTCTTAGGTTGGGGGGGGGGCAGAAAGAGAGTTAATTAAAAACAGATTATTTATGCTCCCCAAGTTTTGACTAATCTTATTTTGAGTCTTTAGTTTTTTTAACGTTCTCCCAAAGTCACCCTGCCAACAATCAGGTAGAACAATTAATCAGTGCAACACCTTGCCTCCAGAAGTTGTAGGTGCTCCAACACTGGAAGTTTTAAAGAAGAGATTGGGCAATCATTTATCTGAAATGGTATAGGGTTTCCTGCCTGAGCAGGGGGTTGGACTAGAAGATTTCCAAGATCCCTTCTAACACTGTTACTCTGTTATCAGTATTTTGCTGTTGAATTTTGGTAGACCACCAGGACAAAATGGAATCCGAGACTGAAGAAGCACACAAGTTGGCAATTCTTTTAGGTCCATAGTTTTCAGCAGTGTGAAGTGGTGCTGATTTCCCCTCCACTACAACGTAGTTTGGGTGCATTACTATTTCAGCCCTCCACATAATTTCATGCATTCACACATCCACACTTCTTTTCCCTCCCCTCAAACAGCCAATTGCAACCTGCAATGAAAATTTGGCAAGCAGGATCTTTTGGCTTCTTGCCATTAAGATATCCTAGTGGTCATGCCATTATGCCAATCAATGGGGAAAGTGGGTGGGCTCCTGATTTTGGTATGCCATGCCTTTCTTTGCTGAGGACCAGCTGTTCTGCCAATGAATTATTGCTACCTACCACACAAGGGCAAGGCAGAGAGCTTTTTATAGTGAGAAAAGGAGAAAGCCTCTTCATTTTTGTGGTGGATTAGAATTTATTAAAACCTCAACAGGTCCCAGAGCTCTTACGAATATAGTATTTTTTTACTACCACAAATCAATGCAGCAGTGGAACTGTTCCACTTCAGTTTCACGAAGTTAGCTGAGAGTGGAGCTGGAGTAGATCTCCCAACATGTGTGTGTAATTTGCCAAAATTGTCCCATCTCGGAAGGCTCTTGCTAGCTGTCAAAACCAGAATTAGGGTCTTGGTGGCTCTTCCTCCCATAGCCAAGTTCAGCTCCGCCACTGAGGAAAAGGTTGATCCCTGTGCAAAACGTAGCATCCGAAGCGAGGTAGAGGGCGGCTTTTGCACACTCTGCTGGAGTCCCCATCCGTCCCATAAGCTGCAATCACAACAGAGAAGAGAAAGACGGAAAGCTGGACTCTCTGTCCAAGGAGATACATATGCTACCCTGGTACATTTATTTTTAGCCATGAATATTGAGCCCTTATTGAAGAAAAAACAAAGATTCCAGAACTCAGAGTTCTGTGATGAGCTTATTATAATTCAATAACTAGAACAGGACCCCAAATCACAGGCTCCAATACATCCACATATTTCTCTCTTTGTACCTGCTAGTGTCAAGTGCCAGGGAAATCAGCAGATCCAGGCAATTCAAATGGGTATAAAGATTTATTGCAAGTTAAGCTCTCTGCAAGAATCTGAATAATGGTCAAAGCAATTTGGCAGCAGATAAGAATCAAAGGAATTCAAGGTGGGCTGAACTTAAATCTCTTGTGGGCACAAAGAGACTCATGACTGATGGCGCATTTGACCCCTCCCTTCAGCTCAGCCTGGCCATCTTCTACATCTAGAGCCTATCTGTGAATTAAAGGTTAAGTCCAGGTAGTCCTTTGAATGGTCACTTCACTTAGAGACCATTCAAAGTTACAACAGCACTGAAAAAATTACTTATGACAATTTTTCACACTTATGACCATTGCTGCATCCCCGTAGTTACATGATTTACATTCAGATGCTTGGCAACTGATTCATATTTATGATGGTTGCAGTGTCCCAGGGTCATGTGATCACCTTTTGCGACTTTCTGACAAGCAAAGTCAGTGGGGAAACGATCCTCTTAAGAACCAGGTTACTAATTTAACAAATGCAGTGATTCACTTAACAAATGTGGCAAGAAAACTCATAAAATGGGGTAAAACTCACTTAACAAATTTCTCACTTAGCAACATTAATTTTGGGCTCAATTGTGGTCGTATGTTGAAGATTACTTGTATTTCCAAGCAGGCCAAAGTCCCATGAGAATGTTTAAAAAAATAAAAATGGATGACTGCAGCCTGTAATTTGGTTTGTCCTTGGCTCATTAAAGCCAAAAGCAAATGGATCCTAGAAATCCTGCGGCCCCAAAGTTGATATTTTTATTCCAGTTTCCTATCTTTGTGGAAGTTGGAGAAAGGTAGGTGGGTCAACTTTTCTTTCATTGTTCTGTGATGGCATAGCTGACCATCAACACCCCAATCAACCATAGAAAGCCACATGCAATCAGGCGCCACATAAATATTATGCATAGAATAGCCCAAAGCTATTCATTCAGATAAGAGGGAAGTTCCCTGAGGATGTTGGGGCTCCAGCATAAGTCTGAAAGCTCACAAGGCTAAATCTTTGGTCCTGGTGACCAACCCCAACTGGATCTTGCATCATTGTATAGTTTTGCATTTTTATTTGGCTTTGATAAATAGCTGTTTTGTGATTCGCTTCACTCTGGAAATTTTCGAATTAAAGCCCACTTGTGGAAGTGCTGCAAACCTGCCTTCCAAATTAACCTGCCTCCTCAACTTAAAATTAATGGGGAGCCCAAGTTAGAAAGTCAGGCTAAGAGTTCCATTTGGCTCACCAGAGAGACTTCCAAAGTTTCTCCATGACAAGGAAAGCAACTAAACTAAGATAATATAAGCAGGTATCCTTAATTTGCACAATGCAAGAATCTTGCTGTTCTTGCTGCAAGAACTTTGGTTGTATTTTCACAATGTTTATATATGAACTTCTGAAATATTATATAATTACATTCTCCATTTTCCCACAATGCACTTGCCTGAGCATCTTTGCCTTCCTTGATCGTTGCTTCTGCACTGGCTGCCTGGCTTGCAAGCTTTTCCCATCCGGGAGTCCAAATATTGCTGGGTGAGATGCTGGAATTCCAATAGTTAGAGAGTGCTGACGAGGAAAGCATTGTGGAAGAGCAACTGAACTGATCTACTTTTATGCAAAAAAATACTTCACAATTCCATATTTTTTATTTTTATAAATGTAACCTCATTAAATTAAATTAAAACTGCCTTACTTATCCTAGTGCAGAGATTGACAGCACAGCACTTATGACTACCAGAGCATCTATCACCTCCAAAACAGCCACCCTGCAAATTCTGAGCATAATTCAAAATTAACTCTTTTCCAAAAGTGAAAAATATTTAAGAAGACTATAGGCCTGCCAAATATCATGCAGTGCTGTGAATCCTGTATTAGAATGATAAAATCTCATGAGATTTCTGTGTGTACTTATTTAGAAGCAAATTTTACTGATTTACTCTCAAGTAACTTAGCTGTGCCCCCAATAAAATGAAGCTCCTTGATGTTTTAAAAGCTAAATTAGCAACCAGGAAATTATTGTAAACTAGATTGGTATCGTAAAAAAAAATACAGGTAGTCCTCCACTTACAACCACAATTGAGGCCAAAATTTCTGTTATTAAATGAGACAGTTGTTAAGTGAATTTTGCCCCATTTTACAATCTTTCTTGCCATAGTTGTTAAGTGAATCACTGCAGTTGTTAAGTTAGTAACACTGTTGTTAAGTCAATCTGGCTTCTCCATTGATTTTGCTTGTCAGAAGGTCGTGAAAAGTGATCCGATGTACTCAGGATACTGCAACCGTCATAAATATGAGCCAGTTGCCAAGCCTCCAAATTTTGCTCATGTGACCATGGGGATGCTGCAATGGTCATAAGTTTGAAGAATGGTCATAAGTCACTTTTTTCAGGACTTTTTTCAAACTGTTACTAAATGAACTGTTGTAAGTCAAGGACTACCTGTATATTCTAGAAAAACAAACTAGCAAACCACTTCTGCAAAGGGTGTCTATTGTTTAAAACACAATATGTCTAATTTCTCCTTCTCAACTCTATCATATTTCTCTATCATCTCTCTCTGTGTCTTATATCTGTCCATCTATCCATCCATCCCATCAGTAAGGATGGAACTAATGTCTGAATGGAACTACTGATCTCCTTTCTATGTTGCTTTTCTGTCAAGGAATTACTCCCTGAATTCAACAGCATATTCAAACTCCTCTGTGAATACAATCTTGGTGAGACCTAAATGACTAAAGTGAGGGACAACTGGCTTTTTTCTGGCAAAGGCTGAATCTCCTTGAAGTAATCGATTGAGAACTAAAGGTCAGATGCCAAGAGCTGCACAAAATCAGTAGGGGATGCATTTGACCAAAGAGTTGCAGGTTGTTCATTCCAGCAGGAAAAAAAATACTCTCTAATGTTATTTTGGGAAGGAAAACCATTAACTAATTTCCCCCTGAATTGTGATTCATTCAGCCTTGCTCCTCCCTCACTATGTTGGGCCCCATGTTCCTGCTTTTTTTTGGCAGTCTCTTTTTTTGGCAGTCTCTTTCAGCTCTGGTTCGAAGGGAAAGGAGGGCTGAAGGAACCACCACAATTAACAAATGATTTTTCTCCCCAAAACAACATTAGGGAAGTCTCTCTTTTTTTCCATTAAACCCCTGAACTGATATTGAACCAGGGTGTTTATCACAAAACATTCTGCAGAGGGCTATGTTTGCTAACCGTATAGGCTGATTGTCAGCAACCATATTACCTGTTGACTCTGACGCCATATTGGCTCTCATCTATAGCCATAGCTTTAGTCATCGCAATCACAGCACCCTATAAATTGAAAATATTGAAAAGTTATAAAGGGAATCAGCAGCTTGACTAAGCTACAATTTCTCTCCTGCCTGTCAGGCCAACTTTTCATGTCATTAGCTTCCATCTGCAGTACAACCTCTACCAAAGCAGGAGACGTTGATTCCCTCTCTCTCTCTCTCTTTCTCTCTCTCTCTCTCTCTCTCCCTCCCTCCCTCCCTCCCCTATTAATCATCATCTTCGGATAGTCTTAGGAAAGTCTGATCCCGACACTCACTTGCTGATAAGGTGAAAGTAAGAGTTAATTGTGGCTCTTGTCCTTACAATGAATTTGTGGTGTTATTAAATTCTAAGGCAATTTAATCTTCCTGGAATTGGAAGTTTTTTATCTTGCCTTTAAGGTAAAAAAGCTCCCCCATACCACAAAATGGAAAGCACTACTGGCCATTTAAACAAAATTACCAGAATCAGAGAAATAAGCCCAACTGGTGTCTACAACTCTCGGGAGCAGCTTCATACAGAGAAATGAGCAAAAATATTTTCATTGGGAAATATTTTATGACTTGACAATTCTAGAGGAGAATATGGACCTATAAGACCAGAACATTTTGATCTGGATTACCTTGGTTGCCACATATGGTACAGCTAACTTTTGTCCAAAGTGACCAACAACGCTCGCAACATTAATAATGTTTCCATTTGTTTTCCGGAGGTAGGGCAGCGCAAACTGTTAACAGCCAAATGAAAAGAAATAACGAATTATGATAAGAAAGTGTACCAGCTCTGGACATTTATTTAATATGGATTCAATTGACCTTCACTCTTGCACTGCTCTTTTGATACAATTTTGAAATAACATGTATAAACTTATTACCAAAGCCTAAAGCCTCCACAATTACTTTAATAGTTTCCCATTGTACAGAATCAAAAGCTTTAAAAATATCCAATGATACTATACCAATTTTATCTATTGGTTAAAGGGATTAAGTAAAATGTGGAATAAATTTGTTAAAATTTTAATCCCGGATATAATCTTTTTGGGGGAGACAATTGGAATTTGGCTGATTAAAAATAATATAAAACGTAATGAAGTGATTAAAGAGGAAAATATAGAAATTATTAGAGATTGGATAAAAGTTATGGAAAATGAAAGGAGGAATAAAGAAATTATTGAAAAATTAGGGTTAAGTTGGTTTGAAAAAATACAGATAGAAAAATGGACAAAAAAACTAAGGGAAAATTATTCGATAAATAGATGTGAAACTGAATTTGAATATTTAGTATCTCGGATTATGAAAGATGAAATTGGGCTAAAGGGACTCGTTAGTAGGGTTTATAAGATTATAAATTCTGATGAAAAATTACAAAGAGTGATGAGGACAAATTGGGAAAAAGATCTTAATATTGAAATACCAGAGTCAGATTGGAATGTGAATTGGAAGAGTAGAATTATGAGAACTTTATCTATAAGGATTAAAGAGCATAATTACAAAGTTGTTTGGAAATGGTATTTGACTCCAGTAAGATTGTCACAAATGGATAAAAAATTAGTAAAAATGTTGGAGATGTGAGATGGAATTGGGGACTTATGAACATATGTGGTATAATTGTGATAAGGTTAAAAGTTTTGGCAACAATTGGAGAAAATGATATTTGAAATGATGGGGAAAATAATAACATTGAGAGTGGAAACTATATTATTGTTGGTAATTAAGGAAATAGAATTAACAAAATATGAAAAAGAATTGATTAGAATTATGATTATAATAGGTAGAATTATAATAGCTAGATATTGGAAACTAGATGTGATTTTTAGAATAGAAGAGTGGAATTCTGAAATGTGGAAATTAGCTTTAAATGATAAAATGACATGCGATATTAAAATTAGAAGTGGTGTGTATAAAGAAGATATTTTCTGGAAGACTTGGAAACCATTTGTGGACTTTGCGCTTGCAACATTGGACGCTTCGGTACCTGTACCTCGAGAATGTGGATTTTGGCGATCGTGAGGA
Source organism: Ahaetulla prasina (assembly GCF_028640845.1). Lineage (NCBI taxonomy): Eukaryota > Metazoa > Chordata > Lepidosauria > Squamata > Colubridae > Ahaetulla > Ahaetulla prasina. Next base: position 25,836,921 of record NC_080542.1, read on the forward strand.
TATATCCGAAGACCCAAATCTTCCTTTTTTTTATGTATAGCACAAGGGTGTAATAATGTATTTTCTTTTTGTTTGTTTGTTGCAATTTAAAAAAATTATTAAATTAAAATAATAATAATAATAAAAAATAATAATAATAATATGGATTCAATTGAAATCTTTTTATTTTATTTTAACCACAATAAAGTAATTGTGTTTAGCCATTCTTTAAGTAATCACAAAGGCTAGGATACACAAGGAAAGGGAATAGAGAGGAGGAGGAAGAAAAGCGCTGAATGGTGATGGATGGTTCAGTGAACTAGATGAATAGAAAAAGTTCTTGCTTGAAGTTGAATAGCAAATGCCATTCTTCTCCCACCGATCTACCTCCAACCCCACCCCCCAAGTCAAGTAGGACATCCTCCAAAGTCATTCAAATTCTTTTGGCACCTAGGAAATCCATACCGTCTCTTACTCTGATAATAAAAGTGTGGTAATAACAGCATCAGCAACTAACAATTTTCTACGCAATTATGATGCTCAAGATCTTCTTCTCAAGGCAGTTCCTCTCTCTATCTTATGGTAGAGATGGCCCTCAGTGGAATTGTAAAAAATATTTTGTCCTGGTCATACTCTTTTCTTCCTTAATTGTACTACCTCCAAAACAGACAAATAACATTGACCCCATCCACTCCAAAAATTGTCATTAAGTAGGGTCCATGAGAGAGCTACAGTGCCAATAAGGATTTAGCTCAATATTTTTCTATAATTGTCAGTGATTCATGAAGTCTGTTCTCAATTCCCATTTTTTTCTTAGGGCCCAAGGCTTTCCAGATGCATTGAGACTGCAATTCCCAGGATCCCAAGCCATCAAGGGTGTTTCTAATTATTGTAAAGCCAATACTACTGAAGAGTACCAGTATAAAGAAGGATACTTTAACAAAATAAGATAGAGATGAAACTTGGGCTCTTTCATTTGCAAAAAAAGAGATACTTCATCACGGATCTGGAGCAATTCCCCACAAAGCTGTTTCCAGAAAAGCTGCTGAAAAAGTATTCCACCTTCGAACATGATCCTGAAATATTTCATTCCCCCTCTCCACTTATCACAAGGGAAATATCTCGGAGGAAATGGGGATTTTACATGCAAAGTAGAGACAGATTTGATCTCTAGCAGGATCCTGTAACCATGGAAATGCAGATGCTGATCAGAACCAATCCCGAAAGCTTGGGGGGGGGGGGCTCTTCAGAAGATATGAAATTGAGATTTTCAATGGGACATTTGGGTAAAATGTAAATGCATGAGCAATGGTGGCAGAGTGGTTAGAGTACAGTACTGCAGGCTGCCTACAATTTGGCAGTTCAGCTCACCAGGCTCAAGGTTGACTCAGCCTTCCATCCCTCCTAGGTGGGTACAATGAGGACCCAGATTGTTATTGGGTGCAATATGCAAACTCTGTAGAGATGGCTGTAAAGCACTGTAAAGCAGTACATAAGTCTAAGTGCTGTTTCTAAGTGCTATTGCTATTGGAGAGTAGCCTATAGTGAAATCTCATTTAATGGACTAATTGGGTGGGCTGGGTGTCTGCTACTGAGGAAAGCTTGCTGAATTGGAGAATATGGCATTATGAGGCCAGATGGCACTTATTTTCATCTTTTTATTTCATAAATGCCATCTGGCATAATAATGTAATGATACAAATAAGAATGTTAACTGTGTAGTACTGTAATGATGTCATCATGCAAATTAACAAACAAAAGAAGTATTAGCCTGTCTATATAAAGATGTAAATCGCAGTGGTAATGAAAGTGGTACATGCAAAGCCAGTTACACTGAGGTCTGATTTAAAAAATGGTTCTTTGCATGTAATCTTTTTTACATTTGAACTTCAATGAAATCATGTTTAAGGCCTGTCCCCTCCTACCATATCTGCCTTGGAACGTGGCTCATGGTGTGCTATCTAAAGTGTGCTTTGCTTTTAACCCAGAAATTGTGCACCCTTACAGGAGTAAATTATTCATCCCCAACTATGTACCTTTTAAATCAGTGGTTCTTTGAGCATATACCGGGTAATGGAGAAATCTGTGAGTCAAGGATCCAGTTTGGGACTACTACTGCTGAGATGTTGTATAAAACAACACAGTTTGTGTGGGTGGGTGGGGTATTGACATTATGTGAGACCAGGAAAAGGTGTACCTGAGCCTTTAAGCAGTTTAAGAACCACCAGTCTAGATAGATTTGACTTTCCATAATCTTCATCTTAAATAGCCAACAGTGATCAGGATGATTTCAAAATTAGGTTGTAATCTAATCCCTCTGGATGGATTCAGGTTTGGAAAGACTATCATGTAGTTCTAAAAGTGAGAAGGTCAATCTGAGACTGAATTGAATTGAATCCATAATTTGGAGTCAAAAATCATTGCAAAAACCCCTCCATTCATGGTGAAGTAGGAGTAAGCTACAAGTGTCCCCAAGTAATTATAGATAGGAAGCAATAGAGAGCACAAAAAGAAAAACTCAGTGTCCTAAGAAGCTTGGCCCCTTTAGATAACAGATTAACAGAGTTGGATGGGACCTTGTAGGTCTTCTAGTGGCCCAAGCAGGAGACCCTACACCATTTCTGACAGACAGCTGTCCAGTCTCTTCTTGAAAGCTTCTAGTGATGAAGCTCCCAAAACTTCTGAAGGCAAGCTGTTCCATTGATTGACTACTTTCACTGTCAGAAAATTTCTCCTTATTTCTAGGTTGAATCTCTCCTTCAGTTTCCATCCATTATTCCTTGTATGGCCTTCAGGTGCCTTGGACAATAGCTTGATCCCTTCCTCTCTGTGGCAACCCCTCAAACATTTGAACACTGCTATCATGTCTTCCCTAGTCCTTCTCTTCACTAGACTAGCCATACATAAGCACATCCATACAGGTAGTCCTCAATTTACAACAGTTCATTTAGTTGTAGTGCCCAGTGCCGAAGAAGCCCACCATCAAGGAACTGAATGACTACAGACCAGTTGCTCTAACATCTGTAGTCATGAAAACCTTTGAAAGGCTAGTGCTTTCCTACCTGAAAACCATCACGAATCCGCTTTTAGACCCCTTACAATTTGCATACCGAGCAAATAGATCAACAGATGATGCTGTTAATATGGCTCTGCACTACATCCTACAACATCTTGAGTCTCCAAAGACCTATGCAAGGGTCCTCTTTGTAGACTTTAGTTCAGCATTCAATACCATCATTCCAGACATTCTTCTAACTAAGCTAAACCAGCTACAGGTACCGGAACAGACTTGTAAGTGGATCACAAGCTTCCTAACAAACAGGAAGCAGCAGGTGAAGCTAAGCAAGATCACATCGAATACCTGTACAATTAGCACAGGCCCCAAGGCTGTGTGCTCTCCCCACTTCTCTTCCCTCTGTATACCAATGACTGCATCTCCAATGATCCATTTGTTAAGCTACTGAAGTTCGCAGATGACACAACAGTGATTGGTCTCATTCAAGACAATGACGAATCGGCATATAGGCGAGAGGACGGACGACTAGCCTTGTGGTGCAACCAAAACAATCTGGAACTGAACACACTCAAAACCGTAGAAATGGTGGTAGATTTTAGGAAAAACCCTTCCATACTTCCACCTCTCACAATACTTGACAACACAGTATCAACAGTAGAAACCTTCAAATTTCTGGGTTCTATCATATGAGATCTCAAATGGACAGCTAACATCAAAACATCATTAAAAAGGACAACAAAGAATGTTCTTTCTGCGCCAACTCAGTAGCTCAAACTGCCCAAGGAGCTGCTGATCCAGTTCTACAGAGGAATTATTGAGTCTGTCATTTGCACCTCTATAACTGTCTGGTTGGTTCTGCAAGAACAAGAAAAACACAGACTTCAGAGGATAATTAGAACTGCAGAAAAATAATTGCTACCAACTTGCCTTCCATTGAGGACCTGTATACTGCACGAATCAAGAAGAGCCGTGAAAATATTTGCAGATCCCTCGCATCCTGGACATAAACTGTTTCAACTCCTACCCTCAAAAGCGCTATAGAGCACTGCACACCAGAACAACTAGACACAAGAACAGTTTTTTCCGAAGGCCATCACTCTGCTAAACAAATAATTCCCTCAACACTGTCAGACTATTTACTGAATCTGCACTACTATTAATCGTTTCATAGTTCCCATCACCAATCTCTTTCCACTTATGACTGTATGACTATAACTTGTTGCTGGCAATCCTTATGATTTATATTGATATATTGATCATCAATTGTGTTGTAAATGTTGTACCTTGATGAACGTATCTTTTCTTTTATGTACATTGAGAGCATATGCACCAAGACAAATTCCTTGTGTGTCCAATCACACTTGGCCAATAAAATTCTATTCTATTCTATTCTATTCTATTCTATTCTATTCTATTCTAGTGACCATTCAAAGTTATAATGTCACTGAAAAAAGTGATTTATGACCGTTTTTCCACAGCATCCCCGTGGTCACGTGATCAAAATTCAAACATTTGGCAACTGAGTCAAATTTATGACAGTTGCAGTGTCCCTTCTGCATCCTTCTGAGAAGCAAAGTCAATGGAGAAGCCAGAATCAGCTAACAACTGTGTTACTAAACAACTGCAGTGATTCACTCAACAACTTGGCAAGAAAAGTTGTAAAAGGGGGCAAAATTTTTACTTAGAAACTGTCTCACTCAGCAACAGAAATTTTGGGCTCAATTGTGATAGTAAGTCGAGGACTAACTCTATTCTGTCCATATGGCCACATGGCTCAAAGGAAAGAGCAGGTCATGAAAGGAAGTACCAGTATATTGTTCTTGCCACTTTGGCCCATTTCCTCACTATGGAGAATATAGATAGGAATCTAGGCAAGAAGGTCCCATCAGGTTTCTCTATTGCTCTCTCTCCAAAACTCTGCACTAATCCTTGATCTACAACTGCAGGGCAAGAAATGAAATGTAGACAATAGCAGTGTGGTAAAAAGCCATCTTGTATGGATATGTTGTGCTATTTGTGCATATAGAAGAATATATATAATTCAGAAATATATATATCTGAAAAGCTACCTTGGCCATTAAGAAACCACTGACAACGTTGAGGTCCATGAGATTACGGAATTCTTGGGCAGATACATCATCAATTCTTTGATCAGGGGGATCTATTTGCAGAGAAAGAGAGAAAGGATATTACATAAATCTATATAGATTGCCTTCCTGCTCATTGGTGGATGTATTTCGCTTTTCTAGCACAGTAAAGGTCCTTATTCCAAATTAATCCTGAGGACCATACATCACCGAGATCACTTTGTGCACCAAATAAAAGTCATGCTTAATCAATTTTGTCAGTGTTATCCTTGCTGGTTCTCTTTCACGTTTCTCCAAGGTGATGACTGGGGAGAACCAATTCAATTTCATTCTCTGTCTATCCAACTATCTCACAGGGTTGCTATGGAGATAAAATTGGAGAGACTTTCACAGGGTGATGGAAGTTGTAACTTAACACATGGGGGAGTGTAATCTATCCCCCTCATAAAAATCAACAGATGCCTTTACAGAAATCTACAGGGGCTCAATGTGATAAAAACAACCTCAAACAAGTTAGAAACAATTGAAAAAACCATTAAAATAAATAAGAATGAGGGTGGAGGTTCATTCTCCAAGCCTGTGGGTTGGTTTCCGAATATTTCATTTCCAGGCTAGGTAACATCTTCAGCGGAGTTTAGGGGATATCAGTTCTTCTGTTTATATGGGCTTTGTGCGTTCAGTAAGTTTTGTGATGGGGAAGTCACATCAGGTGAGGGTTTTATAATGGATCTTGTGACCTCCCCATCACAAGACCTACTGACCACATGAACAGAAGAACACTGATATCCACTAAGCTCCCCTGAGGATGTTACTTAGCCTGGTAACGTAATGTTTGGAAACCAGCCCACGAGCTCGGAGAACAAACTTCCATGCCCATCCTCCACCCAAGCTACAGATATTCACCACTATCACATAAATAAGAATATTGTCAGGATTAGTGGAATAAGTAACAACATTTTAAATGGTTAGCAAGACAGGCCCAATCATTTTGGAAATGACTCACGCCCGCCAGCATTGTTCACCAGGCAATCTAGTTGTCCATACTGTCCTATGGTCACCAACACCAACCTCTGTAGAGAAAGTACAGGGTAAAAAGAGAAAGATTTCAGGGATGGTAGGAGCCGTGGTGGTGCAGTGGTTAGAATGCAATATTGCAGGCTAACTCTGCCGATTGCCAGCAGTTTGTTCCTCAATAGCTCAAGATTAACTCAGCCTGCCATCATTCCGAGATTGGTAAAATGAGGACCCGAATTGTTGGGGGAAATATGCTGACTCTGTAAACTGCTTAGAGAGGGCTGTAAAGCACTGTGAAGCAGTATATAAATCTTATTGCTATGTGGAAGAAGATCAAGAGGAGAATCAAATTATCTGGCACTTTAGGAGTTGCAATCTTCTTAAATAGCCAAGTCCAAGCATAAACTTTTGTTATCAGTATGAGAAATGTGGACAGTTGGATGCTACTACAGGAGTAATAGAGGAGGGTAGATTTAAGGCAATTTTCCAAGGATATGGGCTGTGAAGCTATAATACAGCCATCTTTCTCTAGCTAAGTAGGTATAAATCTACACAGTATCAATATTTGGATGGGAACCATGTGAGAAACCTGAGATGATAATGGCAGGTAGATACGTAAGCAGCTAGATAGAGATCACATACATGTATTTGCACAAAGTAAAGGCTAAAGATAGATGAAGTAGGCATATTCAACCAGAAGTGGGTTTCAGCAGGTTCTGACCACTTCTGGAGAACCGATAGTGGAAATTTTGAGTAGTTCAGAGAACCAGTAAATACCACCTCTGACTGGCCCCACCCTCATCTATTCTCTGCCTCCCAAATCCCAGGTGATTGGGAGGAGATGGGGATTTTGCAGTAACATTTCCCTGGACTGGGGAGGGAATGGAGATTTTACGGTATCCTTCCCCTGCCATGCCCACCAAGCCACACCTCCAAGCCATGCCATGCCATGCCCACCAAGCCACACCCACAGAACCAGTAGTAAAAAAAATTGAATCCCACCACTGTATTCAACCAATGAAAATGGGGAAAGGTTTGCCATCATACCTATTCCTCCATAGCTCTTATTCGAGGGAATGTTGTCCCCAAAGTTGTCCAAAGAACATGAATTGCTATTGTTAACTTCACTGACACAGGTTACCACTTGTTCTGTACATTTACCCAAAAATCAGGATAATGTTGATACACGTGACCCATAAGTTCCTTTTAACTACTATTTGTTGAACAAGCTAGACAAGGCCTCTTTACTCAGAATACAAAGCCAGAAGCCACAATTTACAAATCCGACTGGCTGACACTGCATTTTATGCCAAATCAAAACCAAATTTGTCACATGAAGTTAGAGTGCAAAGCATAAACCCAGCGATTGTCTTACAACTACTTTCAACTCAGCATTATATCCGAAACAAAGAATAAGATAAAGAGTTTTGGTTAGGGTTTCCCAACCTTGGCAACTTTAAGATGCCTGGACTTAATTTCCCAGAATTCCCCAACCAAACATGCTGGCTGGGGTATTCTAGGAGTTGAAGACCACACTTCCTTTAACTTGCCAAGGTTGGGAATTCCTGGATTTGCTGTATTTGCATTGGACTTCAGTGTGAGAAGTTACATTGCAGAAGCGATGGAAAAAATGCAGAAGTTCAAGAAAACCATAAGAAATAAGCTCCAGATCTAGGAAAGAAATCATCCAGGAAGAGAAATCCAGCCTACCTTCATGTCTGCTTCACAGAGAACATCACAGACCACAAAGCGACCTTCTCCAGATCCATCACTTTCTGCAAGTTCCCTCTCAAGACCTTTTCCTTTTTCTTCTGCAAAGAGATGCAAAGTGAGTTTAGTGCTGCCATAGGGAAATGGAAGGGAAGGATAACCATTTTATCTCAAGTTATTTATACCTGAAGTCTTTAGCTGCTTCTCTAGTTCCAGCCATGGTCCAAGTAAAATTAACAGGTGCACCACTCACACCTGAGAAATTGATTTCCACCAACCCCTGGAAAAGTTTTCATAGCAGGAGTTGAAAACATGTGGCCCAATAGCTTCCGTTATATATTTTAAAACTTGGTTTTAGAATACAGTGGGAATATATCTAGCTATTTCTAGTCAATTGGAGTTGGTAGTTACAACCAACCACAAATTTGAATAATTAAACAAAAATGGAAGCTGCTGGTGTTTTCATCTTGCCTCAAGATCTACTCATGAGTAGCATTCTCAAACACAACCCATTGTGATAAGGTTTGTCAATTTTAATTCCAACTTACTATTAAGTTTATATCATTGACAAAACATTTTGCCAGACTGGTAAGCATAATTATTGTTATATGTTTTAACCCAGGAAAATCCACAGCCACAGACTTCTACCTACTATCAAAACTAGTCCAGCATTATGGCATTGAAAAGACTATTTAAGCTACTAAGGCAGATTGTCTACTGTACTTAATGAAGGAAGTACCGTATATACTCGAATATAAGCCGATCCGAGTATAAGCCGAGGTCCCCAATTTTACCCCAAAAACTGGGGTAAACTGGGGACTCGAGTATAAGCCGAGGGTGGGAAATGAGGCACCTACGGTTGAAACCCTCCTCCTCCCTCAGCTGAGAAGGCCATGCCCCGCCGCCCTCTCACTGCACCGGCAGGGCTTCCCAGCCGTCCGTAAAATGTGAAAAAGAAAAAGTATAAGTCAGTATACTGTATAAGCCAGGGCTTAAAAAAAAAACTCGAGTATAAGCCGTATAGACCCGAGTATAAGCCGAGGGGACGTTTTTCAGCACAAAAAACGTGCTGAAAAACTCGGCTTATACTCGAGTATATACGGTAATCTAAATTACAGCAAGAAGAAAAGAAAGGCTGAGAGCTAATTCAGTCAGTTAGTGCTAAATTTGGATCCTTCCTTCCTTCCTTCCTTCCTTCCTTCCTTCCTTCCTTCCTTCCTTCCTTCCTTCCTTCCTTTCTTTCTTTCTTTGTCAGATAGATACGCTTAAAGCTGCTGGTGTTAATAAAATTATCATTACACTGGGTAAATTTAGAAAGAGTTTGATTGATTTAAAAAAACCTTTTTACAACCCTATAATTCCTTAATTCAGGGTAGATTCAGGACGACTGGATGGAGTGTTTACTGGATGGATGCCCTTCCTGACACCACACAGAGTTCACAGCAGGTATTTTCTCTTTGCATCCTGAGAGAGAAACATCTGTCACTAACTAGGATTGAACGTTCAACCTTTCAAGTGGGAGGCAGGCACCTTCACCACTAGGCCACCATGCCACAGTTTGATTCAATAACAAAATAAAATAGGTAGTCAGAACCCAAGCCAAAGTTAGCTTAGTGAGCCTTAGATGATATGTTTGTGTGATGAATGCAGCATCTGGCAGGTTTAAACTGCTGCTTAATTGCAAAGATCATTATTATATATTTTGCTGTTCCTTAGGAAAGATCACACATCTCATTTTCCTAAAAGAAAATCATCTCCCCAGGAAAATATTAAATTGCCTTCGTTGCAAGTAGGCATGCTAGTGATTTAGTGGGCATCTTATTTTTCTGGCCGGAAAATATTGGTTTTTCCTCATTGCTTCCATTTTCTGCAACGGTAGATTGCTGAATTCTAGCAAAGCTCCAAGTAGATACTTACCTTCTTTCATCTAAAAATCTGAATGTGTCCTTCTGAATGACACCATATGATTTGGATGGATTTTATTAAAAGGCATGTGCTACTATGAACTACAGCTTGCCTCATTTGCGATGCATGGAGTTTATCATTTATTCATCTGCATTTTTTTCCCTTAAAGATTTTGTAACTTTCTGTTGTTCAAACCTGGCATTTGTTTTTAGCCTGTCAACCTGATTAATCTGAAATAATGACATATAAAGCAAGGGCAGCGAGAGCTTTCTAGGACTCACCTTCTGATGCTGGTGCACAGAAGACCACTTTGGCTCCATGGTGAACTGGAAAGGGAAAAAAAAAACAAGTGGAATATTTCAAAACAAACCCCAGTGACTTTGTTCACCATATCATTTGATGAGGAATACAGGAATGTGATATAGCAAGTTAACAGATAGTCCTTGACTTACAGCCATTTGTTTAGTGACAGTTTGAAATAACATCAGCACTGAAAAAAGTGATTTATGTCTGGTCCATCCCAGCATTCCCATGGTCATGTGATCAAAATTTGGGTGCTTGGTAACCAGCATATATTTATGATGGTTGCAGCATCCTGGGAATTACGTGATCACCATTTGCAATCTTTCCACTGGTTTCCAACAAACAAAGTCAATAAAAGATGGATTTGCTCAACAAATCTCTGATTTACATAACAACTGCAGTGATTCGCTTAACTATCATGGGAACATGTTGCAAAATCAGGAATGACTCACTTAACAACCATCTTCTTTAACAAAGGAAATTCTGGTCTTAATTGTTGACGTAAATCGAGGACTGTTTCTATAATATTGGTTTCTTTCACCCAATAACAGCTAATGAATATAGAAACTATTATGTGCCAGACCAGTGTTTCTAAACCTTGACAACTTTTAAAGTATGTGAATTCCAATTCCCAGACTTCTGAGAGTTGAAGTCGACACATCTTAAGGTTGCCAAGGTTGATTACTAGCCCATTAGATTATTAGACTATTGGTCGATTAAATCAATATGACCTGGGACGTCTTGCTATGGTTTGAAAAGCATGTTTCATTTCCTGAACTTCACTTCACTGATCTTGAAAAATAAGCAGAGTAAGGTCTGGTGATTATTTTGTTGGGAGATCACTAGGGAATCCCAAGACTTTGGGCTAAACTAGGGTACAGGTAGTCTTCAACTTATGGCTACAATTGAATCCCAAATTTCTGTTATTAAGTGAGTCATTTGTTAAGGGAGTTTTGCCCCATTTTACAATCTTTCTGCCCACAGTTGTTAAGTGAATCACTGCACTTGATAAGTTAGTAACAACTTATGGTTGTTAAGTGAAACTGGCTTCCCCATTGACTTCGCTTGCCAAAAGATTGAAAAAGGGAATCACATGACCTTGGGACACAGCAATGGTCATAAGTATAAACTAGTTGCGAAACATCGAAATTTTTATCACATGATCATGGGGATGCTGCAAAGGCTGTAACTGTGAAAAACGGTCATAAGTCACTTTTTTCAGTGCCTTTGTAACTTTGAACACTCATTAAATGAACTGTTGTAAGTCGAGGACTACATGTGTTGAAAACTATCCTGTAAGAATATGGCAAGCCACTTCTGGATTGATAGCATAAAACTACAAGTCATGTCCATTAGTCAGTAGGAGTCAAGGCTGATTCAATAGAAACTTTCCCTTTATGTATATGATTAGACTAATCCAATGATCATTGTAATTCCAAGCCCTTCGTAATGTTCTCAGTTTAGTGTAAAGGTGCTAATGTGCTCAGTTCAGTTAAGGTGCTGGCCTAGAAACCGGGACACTGTGAGTTCTAGTTCGACCTTAGGCATGAAAGCTGGCTGCGTGACTTTGGGCCAGTCTCTCTCTTTCAGCCCAACTCAGCTCACAGGATTGTTGTTGTAGGAAAAATAGGAGGAGAAAGGCATATTGAGTATGCACACTGCCTTGATTTATTTATAAAGTAGTAAAAGGCAAATAAAAATCTAATAAATAAATATTAAGTATTGTAATTTAATCGGGGTAAAATGCTCCCAGATCGGACGTAGCAATCATGGCCGGTAGTTCGGCGATCCGATAGTGAAGTCAGAGCAAAGCTCCGCCCGCCCATCAGGGTGTCATTACTTTCTGGTTTTAACCAGGAAGTAATGTGTTTTTTACCTTCTGCGCATGCACAGAAGGTTTTGCGCAAGCGCATGGGTGCGTGATGAAGTGATCACAACGCACGGCACGTGCACTTCCGAACCAGTAAGAAAGGTAAGTAGATTTCACCCCTGAATTTAATAGCAATTTTTTGAGGGTCCTTGGCAGTTGAATATAAAATGTTAAGGGAGATTGCAGATTGTGTACATTTGTTTTAAACCTTTGTAATCTGCTAAAAATCCTAAAGTTCATTTGTCTCCCCAGCCTCTATTTAATTTTGTTCTTGACTGTTGGATCTTATTTTTTAAATCAATGTGTTTAAACCAGGGGTCTCCAACCTTGGCAACTTTAAGCCTGGCGGACTTCAACTCCCAGAATTCCCCAGCCAGCAAATACATTATATACATTATAATGTATACATTACATTGTATATTGTTTAACATTGAGTGATTAAACAACTGTTTTCTAAGTTTCTATGAAATGGTTTGGGGGAGAATAGTTATTTTTGAAGGCAGAAGTAGACCAATAATTTTAACTCACTTTCAGGCTATGGTGAAAAACTGGGAACAGAAACTGAGCCAAAAGAAATGTCAAAGCTAATTCATTAAAATCTATTTCTACCCTTGAAATATGAAAACATTTAAAAACACAGGTAGTCCTTAAAACTTAAATAGTTCATTGAGTGACCACTGGATATTATAATGGCCCTGAAAAAAATGACTTATGACCATTTTTCACTCGACCGTTGCAGCATCTCCATGGTCATGTGATCAAAATTCAGATGCTTGGCAACTGACTCACATTTATGACGGTTGCAATAGTCTGAGGTCATGTGATATTTTGTGATCCTCTGCCAAGCAAAATTAATGGGCAAGCCAGATTCACTTAACAAATGTGTTACTAACTTAATTACTGCAGTGAAGCACTTAACTGTGGCAAGAAAAATCATAAAATGGGGCCAGATTCACTTAAAAAAGTCTCACTTAGCAACAGAAATTTTGGGCTCAATTGTGGTCCTCAATTGAGGAGTATCTGTGCTATAAATATCCATATATAGAGAGAGTCTCCATCAATCTCTTAACAAAAAATTCAGTTTTCTGAATTTATTGTGTTCCTCATTTAGTAGTACAGACACAATCTGTGTGCCTTTCAAAAAGACAGGATATTGTTTCAGTCTGTTTCCTGGATGGAAGGGCTTTTCTGACACTACAGGCAAAACTTGTTTTGTTCCAGTGAAGTATTTCTCAACCTTGGCAACTTTAAGCTTTGTGGACTTCAACTCCCAGAACTTCCCAGCTGATTGAGCAACACCCGCACACTAGTAGTTAATCTTTGAACAGAGGGCTTCAAGCCAAGAGGGCTGAACTCTGACATAAAAACTGATAATTAGGAAAAGTACACATTCCAAAGTCCTGCAGTTTACACAATGGCTGGATTCACACAAAGCACTAAAGAAAGATTCTTTCATTTTCTTTTATAGCATCCTAAAAAACTAAGGAATTTATATATTGTAAACTAAATGGCAATTCTGTTCAGGTGTAGTCCGTGATAGCGGATGCTGCTGTGGGAAAAAAAAATTGGGACTTCTTAGAATCTAGACATCTGAGCACATGCCGAGCTCACCTCTTTCGCTCGAAATTCCGTCTAGACCCACTCCAGCTCAACACATTAACTTTGAGGATAAAGCTTCATGCTAGACGCTGCACTGAAGATACGAAGACTTTTCTTTTTTTCCTTTTGTAAAATCTCCCTGCTCCTCTTCCCACTCCCCACTCCATCTCCCTAATCTCACCAAATTCTCTCACGATGCCTTCGCCAATGCCGCTGGTACCCCCCGTTACTATGACGACCTTGCCCTGGTACCGCTGCCCACTTGCCATTCCGATCTCCAAGCGATTTCCAAGCGATCCAGTTAATCTTTGGACACAAAGTTTCAGCCTCCTGTGGTCTCGACCTTTACGCATGCTCCTTCTCAGAGCGGCATGCTGGGAAATTGAGTCTTTTTGCTTTCTGCTGTTTTCATTAGGGGGGGGAAACCATCATAATTCACTCCCGCGTTTGAAAGAGATTATTCCGAAGCAGTAGGTGGAAATAGGACTGCAGTAATTTTATTTATTTCGTTATTTATGTACAATCATAAATTATAGTACAGAGTTAAAATATAAAAAAATAAAAACAAAAGCCTGCTAGCCCTATGGAAGAGAAGGGTGGTTGGGGGGACATAATCAGTGGTGGGATTCAGCCAGTTCGCATCACTTCGGGAGAACCGGTTGTTAACTTTCTGAGCAGTTTGGCAAACTGGTTGTTGGAAGAAATCATTAGGGCAGAGAACCGCAATTAATCAGTGGAAGAACTTGCCTTCTGGAGTTGTGGGTGCTCCATCACTGGAGGTTTTCAAAAATAGACTGGACAACCATTTGACTGGGATGGCATAAGGTCCCTTGCCTTATGCCATCCCAGGTCCCTTTCAGCTCTATGATTCTAGGTTCTATGCTTGCTGGGGAATTCTGGGAGTTCTAAGAAATCCACACATCTTAAAACTGACACAGTTGGGAAATACTTCTGTAACAGAATCATCAGTGCTTGGAATACTTTACCTGACTCTGTGGTCTCTTCCCATAATCCTAAAAGTTTTATCCAAAAACTTTCTACTATTGACCTCACCCCATTCCTAAGAGGACCATAAGGGGCGTGCATAAGCGCACAAACGTGCCTACCGTTCCTGTCCTATTGTTTTTCTTTTCTTCTTCCTATATATATTTACCCATATATGTGTTTATTTACTATATAATCTTTTTGTATGATACCTACATATATTGTTGTGACAAAATAAAATAAATAAAATAAATAAATATGCTCTAGACTAGTTGTAATTTTATAACAGTCTTACAAAACTGGAGTTTCATGGGCCCCAGATAAGTGCAGGTCTTGATGTCCGCACTTGGGGACTTCCAGAAGATGCTATTAAATTGGGATATTTATTTATTTATTTATTTATTTATTTATTTATTTATTTATTTATTTTATTTTATTTATTTGTCACAACATTATATATAAGCATAAGCATGAAATAACTATACGATATATAAGCATATATATATACATAAGCATGAAATAACTATACCAATTGGATATAATCAAAGGGAACATTAGGATAGGAACGGTAGGCACGTTGGTGCTCTTATGTACGTCCCTTACAGACGTCTTAGGAATGGGGTGAGGTCAATAGTAGATAGTCTTTGGTTAAAGCTTTGGGGATTTTGGGAAGAGACTACAGAGTCAGGTAGTGCATTCCAGGCATTAACAACTCTGTTACAGAAGTCATATTTTCTGCAATCAAGATTGGAACGGTTCACATTAAGCTTAAATCTATTGTTTGCTCATGTGTTGTTGCGATTGAAGCTGAAGTAATCTTCAACAGGAAGGACATTGTAGCAGATGATTCTATGAGTTAGACTCAGGTCTTTATTATTTATTATTATCTTTATTATGCCAGAGAAATTTTATTAAAATAAATGGGAAAAAGGGGTTGACTGCATTAATTTCATCTTAATGAAAATGAAGTGGAATGAAGTTTAATTTTGCCCTAACAATATCTATCTTTTGGAATATGGTCTCTAGCATTCCATTCAAGGAAGCTGAGTGCTGCCACTAACACTCCAAAAGTTGTGTGTTCCTGGTTGCTGACATCATTACAGCAAATATCAATGAAAAGGAATGAAAAAAAGAGAGGAAGCTTCTTACTTGTACTTACTTAGTAAGTACAATTACCTAGTAAAGATATGAAAAGTCATTTCTCCTACTCTATCCCTTGGCCTTCATCTCAAGCTTCAGTCTGTTGAATACATCATCCCTCCCCACTAAATTGTTTCCTTTATGATATAGACAATAGGAAGGATCTGCTGGCTTCTTATTTCCCTATCTCCATTTTTCTGCCATTGGGCACATGAAAGGCTGAAAGAACCACGCTAATCATCTTCAGCATTGTTTTCAGTGGCTCTAGAAAGTGTATATTGAGATGACATGACATGTAGGAAGATAGGTGTCAGGGTTCCAGAACCATCACCACCACTCTGCAGAAAGGACTCCGAGGCAAACATCTTTCAAAGTTCTTTTACTAGCATAAGCTGGCATGGCTGGAAAAACTCCGAATCTGGAGATCCGGGTTTTTCCTCAGTAATACAAAATCCCAGACCACCACCACCCCCTTGACTCCTCTGCCGATCACGTTCTCCAATCGCCAACCGTCCCATCTCAGGCATCACTCCTTCTTCAGATGCAGTCCTGGCCTGACCTTGACCGGCAGGAACAATGTTATTATGTCTAATGGCCCCTTTTACCAACCCCCCCTTCTCCTACTTTCCCATATAAGAAAAAGTGGCAGCATAGAAGCCTTCGTATGGCTTCCAAAATATGGTAGTATGGCTTCCAAAGCTGACAATAGGTTGGATACATTCTTGACTTTGTTCACAGGTAGTCCTTATTTATTTATTTATTTATTTATTTATTTATTTTATCACATTTATATACCGCCCTATCTCCCAGGGGACTCAGGGCGGTTCACAGGCAAGTAAAAAGCACATATAAATACAGACTAAAATAACAGTTAAAAAACTTATTCTACATGGCCGAATTATTAAAAGCAATATAAATAATAAAACCCATTTAAAACCAGTATAAATTTAAAATCTAATCCAGTCCTCGCAGATGAATAAATGTGTTTTAAGCTCATGACGGAAGGTTCGGAGGTCCGGAAGTTGTGAAGTCCTGGGGGAGTTCGTTCCAGAGGGTGGAGCCCCACAGAGAAGGCCTTCCTGGGTGTCGCCAGGCAGCACTGCCAGCCGACGGCACCCTGAGGAGTTCCTCTCTGTGAGAGCGCACGGGTCAGTGAGAGGTATTCGGTAGCAGTAGGCGGTCCCGTAAGTAACCCGGCCCTATGCCATGGGCGCTTTAAGATGGTTACCAAAATCTTGAAGCGCACCGGAAGGCCACAGGTAGAGAGCATTGCAGTAATCCAGATGAGACGTCACAAGGGCGTGAGTGACCGTGCATAAGGCATCCCGGTCTACATAGAATTTTTTTTTTTTTTTTTTATTGGCCAAGTGTGATTGGACACACAAGGAATTTGTCTTGGTGCATATGCTCTCAGTGTTACATAAAAGAAAAGATACGTTCATCAAGGTACAACATTTACAACACAATTGATGGTCAATATATCAATATAAATCATAAGGATTGCCAGTAACGTTATAGTCATACAGTCATAAGTGGAAAGAGATTGGTGATGGGAACTATGAAACGATTAATAGTAGTGCAGATTCAGTAAATAGTCTGACAGTGTTGAGGGAATTATTTGTTTAGCAGAGTGATGGCCTTCGGGAAAAAACTGTTCTTGTGTCTAGTTGTTCTGGTGTGCAGTGCTCTATAGCGTCGTTTTGAGGGTAGGAGTTGAAACAGTTTATGTCCAGGATCGAGGGATCTGCAAATATTTTCACGGCCCTCTTCTTGATTCGTGCAGTATACAGGTCCTCAATGGAAGGCAGGTTGGTAGCAATTATTTTTCTGCAGTTCTAATTATCCTCTGAAGTCTGTGTTTTCTTGTTGAGTTGCAGCACCGAACCAGACAGTTATAGAGGTGCAAATGACAGACTCAATAATTCCTCTGTAGAATTGGATCAGCAGCTCCTTGGGCAGTTTGAGCTTACTGAGTTGGCGCAGAAAGAACATTCTTTGTTGTCCTTTTTTAATGATGTTTTTGATGTTAGCTATCCATTTGAGATCTTGCGATATGATAGAACCCAGAAATTTGAAGGTTTCTACTGTTGATACTGTGTTGTCAAGTATTGTGAGAGGTGGAAGTATGGAAGGGTTTTTCCTAAAGTCCACCACCATTTCTACGGTTTTGAGTGTGTTCAGTTCCAGATTGTTTTGGTTGCACCACAAGGCTAGTCGTTCGACCTCTTGTCTATATGCGGATTCGTCATTGTCTCGAATGAGACCAATCACTGTTGTGTCATCTGCGAACTTCAGTAGCTTAACAGATGGATCATTGGAGATGCAGTTATTGGTATACAGAGAGGAGAGAAGTGGGGAGAGCACACAGCCTTGGGGGGCCCCTGTGCTAATTGTACAGGTATTTGATGTGATCTTGCTTAGCTTCACCTGCTGCTTCCTGTTTGTTAGGAAGCTTGTGATCCACTTACATGTCTGTTCCGGTACCTGTAGCTGGTTTAGCTTAGTTAGAAGAATGTCTGGAATGATGGTATTGAATGCTGAACTAAAGTCTACAAAAAGGACCCTTGCATAGGTCTTTGGAGACTCAAGATGTTGTAGGATGTAGTGCAGAGCCATATTAACAGCATCATCTGTTGATCTATTTGCTCGGTATGCAAATTGCAAGGGGTCTAAGAGCGGATTCGTGATGGTTTTCAGGTAGGAAAGCACTAGCCTTTCAAAGGTTTTCATGACTACAGATGTTAGAGCAACTGGTCTGTAGTCATTCAGTTCCTTGATGGTGGGCTTCTTTGGCACTGGGATGATGGTAGAGCGTTTGAAGCAAGAAGGAACATAGCACATCTCTAGTGATTTATTGAAAATATGGGTGAAGATGGGGGCCAATTGGTCAGCACAGACTTTTAAGCAAGAAGGAGTTATCTTGTCTGGGCCTGGAGCTTTTCCTGGCTTTTGTCTGTGAAATAGACATCATTGTAAGTCATCATCCTTGACTTACAATCTCCATTGAGCCCAAAATTTCTGTTGCTAAGCAATTGTTAAATGAGTTTTGCCCCATTTTACGACCTTTCTTGCCACTGTTGTTAAGCGAATAACTGGTAAGACAGTCTGTTATTAACACAGCTGCCTGCAATTACTGCAGGTTCAAGTCCCACCAGGCCCAAGGTTGACTCAGCCTTCCATCCTTTATAAGGTAGGTAAAATGAGGACCCAGATTGTTGGGGGCAATAAGTTGACTTTGTATATAAATATACAAATAGGATGAAGAGTATTGCTATCATAGTGTAAGCCGCCCTGAGTCTTCGGAGAAGGGCGGGATATAAATGCAAATAAAAAAAAAACTGTAGTTGTTAGTAACACGGTTGCTAAGTGAATCTGGCTTCCCCATTGACTTTGCTTGTCAGAAAGTCGCAAAAGATAATCACATGACCCTCGAGCACGGCAACCGTCATAAACATGAGTCAATTGCCAAGCATCTGAATTTTGACCATGTGACCATGAGGATGCTACAATGGTTGTAAGGGTGAAAAAAGGTCATAACTTACTTTTTTCAGTGCCGCTGTAACTTTGAACAGTCACTAAACAAATGGTTGTAAGTCGAGGACTACCTGTATTTTTTATCCTCTTGCCTTTTCCTGCCTTTTGTCTCATTTTTGCCATTAATTGTTTTGACATTTAACTAATAAATAAAAATCTCTGCCTGCTGCATTAGTGACCTATGCTCTTCTCTAGATGTAAGAAAGTGCTGGATGCAAACTAACCTGGAATTTATCCACAGAAATTGGGATAATTTTATTTCAGCACTGTCTAAGAGCTTCCATTATTTTAGAGAAAAAACAGGTTAGTGCTTGGGAAGAGAAAAAACAGATACAGATCAGCAGTAGGGGCAGTAACCTTCATGCTAAAATCATTTTTTGTTGATTCCAGAATGGGAGGGGAAGAACTCAGCAGTGGGGAGAGGCAGAGAGTATAGCTTGCTTTGATAATTACCAAATAAAATCACAGCAAAAGTAGGATTTTTGAAGTGCAATCTATAGTCCAGGATATCACCTGTTCAATGCTCATTTTCTTTGCCATTATTTCTAATTCCTATAATTCTCTCTCTTCGTTGCTTATGATTACAGAAGCACTAATTTCTTTACATGTGTATTGATTGATACAAGTGCAATTTAAATGAAATACAAATATTTTAGAGAATGAATAGAAAATTGCAGGAGGTAGCGGACTGGAAAAGAGTGAGATGATTTATTTGCATGAAACTGCAAATAAATAAGACGTGAAGAAAGGAAGTCTTTTGGAAAACTGAAAATTGGGACTCTTAAAAAGATTTTAAGGCTGGCAATAAGATGAGTAGAAACCAAGAGATTCTAACGGAATGTTCTCTGTAAACTAATTAATTGGCCCAAGAGTTCAAAGAATAGTATTTTGGTATGCAACCCATGCTTTGCAGCAGTAGTGGGTTTCAGTTTAGTTTGCTACCAGTTTGCTCAAACACACTTGTGCGCGCATGCAACACTTCTGCACATGCGCAGAAGTAGGTGGGTGGAGCTTCCCACCACTGCCGTTACTGGTTTACCCAATCTGGGGTGAACCAATAGCAACCCATCATTGCTTTGCAGCAAATAATAGCTTGTAGGATGCAATTAGGACTATGGATCTGGAAATTATTTTTCAAGACCTAAATAGTTATGATTGATAGGCAAACCTAAGTGAATGATGGTAAGTTAAAACTAGGTATGCACGCCCCTTACCTCTTCAACACCAATCACTTCAGATCTCAAATGCAAATTGAAAAAATTGATAAATGCAAGTTATTGATAAATGGCAAAAAAAAACCCAGAACAAGTAGATATTTTATTTAGTATTTATTAAAGATGGAGAGATGGAAAAAAATAAGATATTCAAAATGTGGCAAAAAATATAGTGTGGGATCTGTTGTGAGAAAATAATGTTAAGAGAAGCAAAACTGGCTGTAAGAAGAGGAGTCCCCAAACCAGGTCGCGGGGAAAATGGGCAAGCTCGCACACATGAAGCTCCATTCGCATGAGCAGTGACAAGCATGTGCAATTGTGTGAGTGCAAGCACCCTCCACTCATGTGTGGAGCTTCAAGCAAAACACCCACCACTTAAGTGCCCTCTGCTTGCATGTATGGAGCTTCTCTCACGCAAGTGTTTGCTGCTCATGCAAGTGGAGCTTTGCACATGAGCACAAGCATCCTCTGCTCGTGCGCAAAGCTCCATATGCATGAGTGGAGGGCCCGCTCGCACAAATGGACCTATGCACTCCGAGCTGGAAAAGTTGGGGATCGCTTCACTATAAATCAAACTCAGCTTGAAATTTTACTTTTTAACTAAACAGATCAGCTAATCCAAAATAGAAATCCTAATGGGTCTGCCTAATCCCTTTCTCTAAAGCAGTTTCTCAATCTCGTATCTTTAAGATGTGTGAACTTTAACTCCTAGAATTCTCTAGCCAGCGTTCTGTAAGAAGTCCAGATGTCTTAAAGTTGCCAAGGTTGAGAAACACTGCTTGACAGCTGGAGTCCCAAACCACCGGGCCACTGCCCACTACTGGGCCTTGAGCCTTTCAAAACCAAGTCACAGAAGTGGTGAGCATGCGCATCAGGAGTGGGTTTTACTTACTTTTGCTACCTGTTTGCTCACGCGCGCATGCATTCACTCTCGCGTGCACCCCTTCTGCACAGAAGCTTCTGCACATGCGCAGATCGTATTTGGTGACGTCCAGGTGGGTGGGTGGAGCCTCCCACTGCTGCTACTGGTTCACTCAAACCAGGGTGAACTAGCAACTGACCACTGGTGCACATGCACATTCACATGAGCGCATGCACTACATTTGCATGGGCAGCAGCTTGTGGAAATGGAGTTCCTTGTGCGTTTGCCCGCCCCACGCATGGGACCATCCCCTTTCCACCACCACCACCACCAGCCCCCACCCCGCCAGTCTGCAAAGCCAAAAAAATTGGGCAATTCTGCTCTACAGTGATTCCTCTTTTGACCCTAGTTAATAGGAATTGCCCCACAGAACTCTAGATGCAGGCAAATGCCTTCACTGCAGGATATGTTCACTCAGCTCCTATTGGAAAAAATATATTTCAATATTCTCTGAATTGCAGAACCACATTTCAACAAATTCATTCTCTTTTCAGATGAATTTTCTCAAATAATGCTTCACTTGAAAAACTAGAAACCAAAGGAGATACTGGAAATCTGCTCCTGGTCCTGCTCTCTAAAGACAATATAATTTGCGGATAGAATGTTGCTTTGAAAAAAAATGGCACATGCGAAAAGACTCAAAGGGAGAGAATTGGATGAATTGGCCAAAATGTCATTGTTTCATCGTGTTTCTTAAGAATCTAAATCATGTTTCCTTAGGATTCAATTATTCCTATTTCTTTTGTTTCTTCTAAATGTATGTGTATGTATAAATAAAAGGGAAATTGGGTAAAAAGTATTCATTATTTGCTATTTGTAAGTAGCAGGATTGTAAATGCTGAGACTCTTTTTCTTAGATCTGTACATTTAAAAAATCTTTACATTCTAAAGCAAATTTATAAAGAACAGATAAACAAATTATTTGGGCCAGAAAGCAGTGTAGCTAAATTAGAAGTGGGAAGGAAGTCCCTTACTGGCATTGAAGTTACTGATTTCACTTATTTGGAATGTAGAACAAGTTTTCAGATGTTGGTTTTTCAAACTTTTTCTCCTCAGCTTCAGAGCGGATGACTGTTTCCAAATTCTAATCTGTCAGCATCACTCAATGAATAGGCAAAGACTCAGAGATATGTTAAAATGTTTATTGATTATACAAATTGGAATAATTCACACATGGAAAGGCTTAGTGTTTACATGTCTGAGGAAGTTCCGAGTAGCTGACACATTCTCCTTAAATACAGTAGAAATATTCCGATTCTTAAAAGGGAATTATAATTCTGCATGGGAAGACAGGTGTCCCAACAGAGCAAGGAGCTATTACAACAGGAAACTTTGGCTGCTTTGTTCAGATTCTTGAGTTTTTGTACACCAGGATAGGTTTGTGTGCTATTCGTTAAGTCTTCTTATCGAAGTCTGTACAAGAATCTTTTAGACAAATTTCTCAGCTAATCTACCTCAGCAATGTTGGTTTTGTGGCTAAGTAGGCCCTGCTGAATCTGTTGGGATTGTTAGACTTTAAGGCTGGCGGATCAGTCCAGACAAACACGAGCCGGCACTCAAGAATTAGAATTTCTGCTTCTCTTTGCTAATATCTACTGGTTGCCTACATGTTGCCTAGCCATCACAGGCTTAATCTCCTGCCCAGCGCCCGAATCCGCCGCCGAGCTCAGGGGCCAGGTGTTCCGAAAGGACACCTGCCGCAGACTGGCTCGCCAGGGTCTCCCAGCCAGGACTGACTGGGGACCCGATGCTGGCGTCTAGGCAGCGGGTTTGAGGCCACAGGCCGGCCATTATTTTGGTCGTCGCCTGGGCAGCCCAGTGACACCGGGCTTTGGATTTATAACTGCAGCAGCCTGGTGGTGAACAGGGGAAGAATTGAGGAGGAGAAGGAAGGGAATATCGGTAAATGTGGTGGAGTGCTCCCGGAGTGCGGGGGTTTTTTCTCCCCTGCGGTTGGAAGGAGCACAGTTATTCTGGAGAGAGGAGAACTTAAAATAAGAAGATTACGGTTTTGTGGAGCTCTGGAGAGAAGAGGTGATGGAGAAATTTAGGAGGGAAGGTTTGAGGCCCCCCCTCCTTCTGGGGAACAGTGGTGGCGTGCAGCCTTCACTATGAGAATTTTGATGACATCACTTCCCTTGACTTCCTGGTTGACTAACTGTACTCTGGACTTTGCTCCTGTGAGTGCCCCCTGGTGGATCCGGAGGAAATTACAAGGATACTGTGCCTGCCTGAGGATTTTGTATTTTTTTTTTCTTAATGGCAAAAGGTCAGAGACCAACTGCTGGAGAGATGGAGAGAATTTTGGAAAAGTTATCTAATATGGACAAGAAATTGGATGAAATAAGAGCAGAAATTGTGACTATCCAAAAGGATTTAAAGGATACTCAACAATGTAGAAACAAGCAGAAAGGGAAGGTTTGAGGGTGAGATGCGGCAGTGCAGAAAGAGAGGAGCGACAGGCAATGCTGTGCTTGGACTACAGATGGATAAAATGTCTTATTTCCTTAGGTTTCAAAATTTGGAAGAAGTGGACCAAGAAGACTTGAGATGTTGTGACTAAATTGTTGGGAGAATTTCTTGGGAGAGGTGTTGATTTCATGAATTGGGATGTGGATCGAGTTTATAGAGTTAATTGCACATGCACGCTACATGCAGTTCCTAGAGAGGTTCATGTCAAATTTGTGAGAAGAGAGCGAGATGAAATTCTTAGAAAACATAGGAGTGGGGCACTGATTTACAGGGGAGATAGCCATTCTGAGGCAGATTCCCAGACAGGTATGAAAAAAAAGAAAGATTATTTTTGTCAAGCAAATTGTACCAGAAGGAGCTTTCAGATGGCTGATGCCAGAGGGATTGATGATTTTCGGGAGGGCATTACGAAAAAATCAGTACAATTCAGGCTACGCCTATGTGGAGGAACACAAAGCCCTCCTGGAATCAGATGACCCAGGAATTGAAGAAGAGGTTATAGATCATGGTGAGCTGCGCTTTGTGGCCCTGAGTTGGGTCAGGCTGAACCCAGAGTTCTGAGATCCAAAACTAGGAAGTGATAAAGATATTTGGGATTGTGTTGGTTTTCCTTATTCTCTTTTGTACGATATTCTGTTTATTCTTGACTCTTCTTTATTACGTATTTAAAATTTGTAAATTTAGCTACTTCGTGTCACCTGCTTGCCATATGGCTGTTGTATGTGTTAAAAAATTTGAGTAAAATTCTTATTTTAGATAAGAAAAATGAAAATTTACCATACCTGAAATGTATTTGTATAAACCTTTTTTGACTAATAAAAACTTTTTGAATACAAAGCCGTCTCCGTGCTGTAACCGGATCGGAAACCGGACTGGAACGGGTCTAGATAGACAGTTTCATCCAGGTGCAAGGGAAGCTGATATGCCACCATACTCTCTACAACCTTAGCGTGATTGGAACACCTAAAACAGCCGGGTCCAGGAAGGCTTCTTGAGGAGGGCCTCACCACCGCCTCTTTCAAGGCGGCGGAAGACACCTCCACCAAAGAAGCGATCGTAATCACCTGGAGCCAGCCTCGTGTCACCTCCCAGTGGCCAGCACCAGCCAGGAGGCACGGGTCCAGTAAACACGTGGTGGCATTCAACCTACCCAGCAACCTGTCCATGTCCTCGAGCCACAGGGTCAAACTCATCCCAAATAATGTCGCCAAGACCACCTCGAGCGCTCACCCGAATCACCGCAATCTTGGTCCAGACCATCCCGAAGCTGAACGATTTTATCGTATAGATAACCGTTAAACTCCTCAGCCGTCCCTGCAACGGGTCATCCCGCTCCCCTGATGAAGGAGGGCGGGTCACCAAACAGGGCGGCGGGCGGTTATCTGCCGATGCAATGAGGGAGGAGGCGA
This sequence comes from Ahaetulla prasina, assembly GCF_028640845.1. Lineage (NCBI taxonomy): Eukaryota > Metazoa > Chordata > Lepidosauria > Squamata > Colubridae > Ahaetulla > Ahaetulla prasina. The sequence goes on from NC_080542.1 coordinate 25,862,079, forward strand.
GCAACGCTCGCTTCCTCAATGCCACTAGGTAAGTCCTAGTATAGGACTTCACCAGTGTCCGATCAGCTCGAACGGCTAGACCTCCAGGAACTCTCTAGGCGCCTTCTCCGCGCCATCCCCTCAGCTCTCGGAGAACCAAGGAGCCGGTTGGGCCTGCGCCGGGTCAGAGGCCGCAAAGGCACGACTCGGTCTAAGGCCCCGCCGCGCCCGTTCCCAGGCCGCAACAAGTTCCTCGGCCGAGCCGTGAGCCAGACCCTCAGGAAATGGCCCAAGCTCCGTCCGGAACCCATCCGGGTCCATCAGGCGCCTGGGACGGAACCACGATCGGGTCCGCCTCCCTGCGGTGGTGAATGGCGGTCAGAAAGTCCAGGCGAAGAAGAGTGATCTGACCATGACAAAGGTTCAGTGACTATTTCCTTTAAGTCCAGATCTCTCAACCACTGACCAGAGAGAAAAATCAGGTCCAGAGTGCCACCCCAATGTGAGTAGGGCCATCAATTACCTGGGTCAGGTCCAAGGCCGTCATGGAGCCATGAACTCCCGAGCACTGTGTCGATGATGTGCGGAAGATGGCAAGTTAAAGTCCCCATGACTAAAAGTCTGGGGTCTCAACTGCCACCCGGCCAGCACCTCCAGGAGCTCGGGCAGGGCAGCTGTCACGCAGCAAGGAGCCAGGTACGATCAGCAGACCCATCTGACACCTATGACCCCATCTCACAAAATCTGAGGCACAGTGGTCTCCCTCGGCTCTAGACTCTCTCTAATCACAACCGCCACCCCGCCACCCCTACCCTGGGCCCTCGGTTGATGGAATGCACGGAAACCCGGCGGGCACATCTCCACGAGGGGCACACCCCCTTCCGTGCCCAACCAGGTCTCCGTAATGTTAAATAATGTTAAGAGAAGCAAAACTGGCTGTAAGAAGAGGAGTCCCCAAACCAGGTCGCGGGGAAAATGGGCAAGCTCGCACACATGAAGCTCCATTCGCATGAGCAGTGACAAGCATGTGCAATTGTGTGAGTGCAAGCACCCTCCACTCATGTGTGGAGCTTCAAGCAAAACACCCACCACTTAAGTGCCCTCTGCTTGCATGTATGGAGCTTCTCTCACGCAAGTGTTTGCTGCTCATGCAAGTGGAGCTTTGCACATGAGCACAAGCATCCTCTGCTCATGCGCAAAGCTCCATATGCATGAGTGGAGGGCCCGCTCGCACAAATGGACCTATGCACTCCGAGCTGGAAAAGTTGGGGATCGCTTCACTATAAGTCAAACTCATCTTGAAATTTTACTTTTTAACTAAACAGATCAGCTAATCCAAAATAGAAATCCTAATGGGTCTGCCTAATCCCTTTCTCTAAAGCAGTTTCTCAATCTCGTATCTTTAAGATGTGTGAACTTTAACTCCTAGAATTCTCTAGCCAGCGTTCTGTAAGAAGTCCAGATGTCTTAAAGTTGCCAAGGTTGAGAAACACTGCTTGACAGCTGGAGTCCCAAACCACCGGGCCGCTGCCCACTACTGGGCCTTGAGCCTTTCAAAACCAAGTCACAGAAGTGGTGAGCATGCGCATCAGGAGTGGGTTTTACTTACTTTTGCTACCTGTTTGCTCACGCGCGCATGCATTCACTCTCGCGTGCACCCCTTCTGCACAGAAGCTTCTGCACATGCGCAGATCGTATTTGGTGACGTCCAGGTGGGTGGGTGGAGCCTCCCACTGCTGCTACTGGTTCACTCAAACCAGGGTGAACTAGCAACTGACCACTGGTGCACATGCACATTCACATGAGCGCATGCACTACATTTGCATGGGCAGCAGCTTGTGGAAATGGAGTTCCTTGTGCGTTTGCCCGCCCCACGCATGGGACCATCCCCTCTTTCCACCACCACCATCACCAGCTCCCACCCCGCCAGTCTGCAAAGCCAAAAAAATTGGGGAATTCTGCTCTACAGTGATTCCTCTTTTGACCCTAGTTAATAGGAATTGCCCCACAGAACTCTAGATGCAGGCAAATGCCTTCACTGCAGGATATGTTACCCTCAGCTCCTATTGGAAAAAATATATTTCAATATTCTCTGAATTGCAGAACCACATTTCAACAAATTCATTCTCTTTTCAGATGAATTTTCTCAAATAATGCTTCACTTGAAAAACTAGAAACCAAAGGAGATACTGGAAATCTGCTCCTGGATTATTACTCTCCAAAGACAATATAATTTGCGGATAGAATGTTGTTTTGAAAAAAAAATGGCACATGCAAAAAGACTCAAAGGGAGAGAATTGGATGAATTGGCCAAAATGTCATTGTTTCATCGTGCTTCTTAAGAATCTAAATCATGTTTCCTTAGGATTCAATTATTCCTATTTCTTTTGTTTCTTCTAAATGTATGTGTATGTATAAATAAAAGGGAAATTGGGTAAAAAGTATTCATTATTTGCTATTTGTAAGTAGCAGGATTGTAAATGCTGAGACTCTTTTTCTTAGATCTGTACATTTAAAAAATCTTTACATTCTAAAGCAAATTTATAAAGAACAGATAAACAAATTATTTGGGCCAGAAAGCAGTGTAGCTAAATTAGAATTGGGAAGGAAGTCCCTTACTGGCATTGAAGTTACTGATTTCATTTATTTGGAATGTAGAACAAGTTTTCAGATGTTGGTTTTTCAAACTTTTTCTCCTCAGCTTCAGAGCGGATGACTGTTTCCAAATTCTAATCTGTCAGCATCACTCAATGAATAGGCAAAGACTCAGAGATATGTTAAAATGTTTATTGATTATACAAATTGGAATAATTCACACATGGAAAGGCTTAGTGTTTACATGTCTGAGGAAGTTCCCGCAGTAGCTGACACATTCTCCTTAAATACAGTAGAAATATTCCGATTCTTAAAAGGGAATTATAATTCTGCATGGGAAGACAGGTGTCCCAACAGAGCAAGGAGCTATTACAACAGGAAACTTTGGCTGCTTTGTTCAGATTCTTGAGTTTTTGTACACCAGGATAGGTTTGTGTGCTATTCGTTAAGTCTTCTTATCGAAGTCTGTACAAGAATCTTTTAGACAAATTTCTCAGCTAATCTACCTCAGCAATGTTGGTTTTGTGGCTAAGTAGGCCCTGCTGAATCTGTTGGGATTGTTAGACTTTAAGGCTGGCGGATCAGTCCAGACAAACACGAGCCGGCACTCAAGAATTAGAATTTCTGCTTCTCTTTGCTAATATCTACTGGTTGCCTACATGTTGCCTAGCCATCACAGGCTTAATCTCCCATTGGGAATAATGGACCCACTGCAACTACAATATTTTTTTCCCTTCCTATCCGATTCTTGAAGATTGCTTAGATAAGTCCCTGCAGTTTTCTTGGCAAGTTTTTTTTTCAGAAGTAGTTTGCCACTGCCTCTGTTTGGGCTGAGAGAAATTGACTGGCCCAAGGTCACCTAGTTGGCTTTGTGCTAAGGCAGGGCTACAATTTACAGACTTCTAGTTCCTACCCTGATCCTCTCACATCAAAAATTTTTACTACTGGTTCTGTGGGTGTGGCTTGGTGGGCGTGGCAGGGGAAGGATACTGCAAAATCCCCATTTCCTCCCAATCAGCTGGGACTTGGGAGGCAGAAAATAGATGGGAGTGGGGCCAGTCAGAATTTTCAGTACCGGTTCTCCAAACTACTCAAAATTTCCGCTACCTGTTCTCCAGAACTGGTCAGAACCTGCTGAAACCCACCTCTGTCTCACATTATGGTAACCCTGTTTAATTCTCCAGGTAGCTTCCAAGTAAGCAACTCCTTCGTTTAGGCTCCTACATTTCAGACATGAGAAATGGAAGAAAATAAAATATCCATCATTGTCAATAATTCCTATCACTTTTTCTTCTTCAGTTTTTCTAGCTAGCTCTTTTCTTCGTGTCATTTTGTTTCTGAAACCACTCCAACTTCCGTTCAGTGTATTCTCACTTCCCACACTTCTCATCACTTTCCTGTTCATTCCCTCACTGACTTTCCTACCTTTGTTCAATGCAGTTCTAGGGAAAATGACATGTCCGTTTTGGTCAATAACTATGGGGTGTGTTCCTGTACAGGCCACCGACTGTTTGTACTGGGAACAAGTCAGCCAGTCTTGAGTTGCCTTCAAAATATAAATCACTGCCTTTGTTTTAAGAGGCACCAATTTTCATGAGAAACATTCCTTGTGCTTGCTAGGACAGATCCAAATGTTTTTTCAATACAGCCATTGCCCAATCATTCTCCCCACACAATCAAACTATTCTTTCTCTTTCCAATTGGAGATAAAACTCCCATTCACAGATCTTAGCGGCGTTTTCCTTGCAATGTTTTCTTCTTCTTATGCAAGTACAGCTGCTTCTTAAGTCATCTAGAAGGAGAGCTTGCATTTTGATAGGGCATTCCAGGAAAATAATCCTTATCTCTGAAACCCCATCCCTATTTACAGAAAAAAAGATATCCATTTACAACCCAAAAGACAACCTTAATAAAACAAATTATGAAAAGAAATAAGCAATATAATAAGCAATTTCCTACATTCACCCCTCAAATAACTTCCATGCTGGTATGAAAAAGGGCTTTTTTCCCCCTCCCTAAATCGCAGTCTGGGAATTAAATAATGTCTCAAAAATGACAACAGCCCTGAAACATGGGTGCTTGCAAGATGGAATGAGAAATTATCTCTCTGAAGCCAGAAATTTCTGCAAAGTTGTAAGCAAAAGTGAACTGCGAGTTCTAATCCCACTTTAAGCATAAAAGCTGGCTGGGTGACTTCGTGACAATAACTAGGAGATGGTAATTTATAGTCCCACTTTAGGCATAAAAACCTGCTGGATGACTTTGGGCCAGTCACTCCCTGTCTTAACTCAACTCACAGTTATTATTGTGGGGGGGAAAGAATGAAGAAGGAGTATTAATTCAGTTTGCCATGTTGAATTATTTATAAAAATAATAAAGGTGGGATCTAAAGCTGCATCTTTTTTAAAAAATGCAGAAAGTATTAGTATCATCCAACGAGGATGTACAGTGCGATATGTCTTGGGAATGGCTTTGTCGAATATGAATATCTGCACAGACCAATAGTCAGGAATATCCACTGATGTCTATCTATTTATCAAACATTGTACATCTTTAAGTATGGTAACCTTATTTTTTAGGAGTTTCCCACTATAAACAGGCATCAGTACATGGATACCTTAGCTTTTTTTTTTTTTCCTTAAAGGGAAAACACTTCCTGAAGCAATCTTGGTGGATTTTGACCTCCTAAACATCAAGGAGTAAGAGCATTCTCTGCCATTACTCCTAAAATTCTTGAATACGTATGGATTTGAAATTGGGTGCTGCTATTTCCCAACCCAATATATAAATCTGTAGACCAATGTTTCTTAACTTTAGCAACTTTAAAATACCTTGATGTCTTATCTTGAAGCCGCCAAGGTTGAGAAACACTGCTATAGACCAAGACCATGGAACTCATCATGATTTATTTGTGGGAGTCTCTAGGACTGCAGCAACAATGAAAACTAAACCAAAAATAAATCATGATTTTTCTATACCAGATGAGTTGTTGAGAAAGTAACAGAGAAAATTTGACTGGGAAATACAGATGATATGCTGGAGATGTTCACATGCAGGAGATATGGCGTTTTGATCTAAAAGGCCAAAGTTTTATCTGTTCTTATTTTGAACATTTCTAGGGTTTAGAGTAGGCAACCATCTCCAGGGACTTGCCCTATTCTTTTATGTCACTTTAGATCTTCTCTTCATCCCACTTCAGTTAAAAACTTGATTTTATCAAGGTGACCTTAACAGGCTGTGCCATTTCTCCAAAATATGCTGCTACCTGTTGAGGCTCACCTCTCCAATGGATGCATCTACCATTGTCTAGGCTTGGACTGCTGCCTAGCTTTCGATCAGCTGCCCACATTTCTAAGTCCCATACAGGAGGCAGAACCCAATTGGCTGTTCTGCAAAAACATGCATTCCAATTGTTTGGCTGAGGCATAGGTTCCTCCCAATGAGGATCGCCAAGTAGGTATGGCTCCTCTCTGGCTGGGTCAGACAGGTGGGATGTTGGCTGTGGAGTCTTCAGCTTGGATGGCAACCAACTTTCTTCACAAGGACAAGGAGAAGGCAAGGACCAGTCAGAAGCTTCTGAGGCACTGAACATTGGTTTGGTTGCTTGGGGTGAAGCTGGCACCTGATTTGCAACTTTAGAGTCAGTGCTACAGCTGGGACTCTGAGTAATTTTTTGATCGTGTCCAGCTGTTGTACTGCTGGAGTCTAGCTTTATGCAGGTGCCATCCCCAGGAAAATAGTGATGGTTCAAGCCATCTTCTGAAGCAAGCAAATCATCTAGGGAGGAGCGAGAACTGGTCCTTCCTGGGGAGAAAAGGACATGAACTAAATTAGGAAATCTTGATCTACCAAGCACTCAAGCTCTGTGGACAATAGGCATAATCACTTGACATATAAATTGGTCAATAGTTTCAGTAAGAGAGCAACATTATCCAACATTGGCTGATCTGGAAGCTAAGCAGAGTCAGCTTTGGTTAGTAAGTGAAGGCGGGGAAATGACCAGAGAATTACAGGGCAATTGGCTAGAGTAATCATACTGAATTGTGGCTACCAGACGAGGCACCCTTAGTAAAGTATTGTGAGCTACTACTTCATTCACATCTTCTGGGAGGTAGCAGGCCCTTGGCTGCAAGGCGCATAAATGCCAAAGTCAGCTCTGATTGTGAAGCTAGAAGACAACCACAAACCATATTTTTACATTTCTAACAAGCTGCATAGAAATTCAGAAGGCACCTGTGAATGAAATTGTGAAGGGGTGTTGCAGAAACAGGAACTTAAAAAGCTCTCAGATATACTAAAGTTCATGGTGTTGCCTCTTGTAAAAAAAAATGCAGCAAGAGAAATCTAGAGATAGTCATCTCATTGCCAGTTTCAGAGAACTGGTGGGTGACTATTTGTGGCTTTCTTTTTAGAGTTTGGCACTTAGCTTTAATTAAAAATGTCCTGAAGGCATATATTGGTCATATAGGAGAGTGCAAAAATAAATGACAAAAAGCAGAAAGGATTAAACTAATCCCAGTCTATTGTAAACATTCCCTGGGGTTCCAGGCACAAGCCTGTGTTTTTATTATATTATGTAAGCAGTGATAGGTTTTCATCTGGCATCTTGGATGGGCTTTATTTGCAAGTCAATCTCAGAGTTCAACAAACAATGAATGGTAGGCCCATGCAATGATAAGGGAGTAGTGGAACAACAATGCAGCCTCTGTAGTCTTGGCTTGAACATCCAGGTAGTCCTTGGCTTACAACCATCCATTTAGTAACCCTTCGAAGTTAGAATGGCACTGAAAAAAGTGACTTATGACCAGTCCTTGTGCTTATGATTGTAGCAGCATTCCCATGGTCGTGTGATCAAAATTGAAGTGCTGGGCACCTGGAATATATTTCCAGTGGTTATAGCATCCCAGGGTCACATAATTGCTATTTGCTCCTGACCAGTAAAATAAACGGGGGAGGGTGGATTTGCTTAAGATCCACATGATTCACTGAACAACTGAAGTGATTCACTTAACAAACATATCCAAACAAGCTGTAAAATCAAGCATGACTCATGCTTCAGTTAAGATGCTTGGCAACAGAAATGCTAGTCCCAATTGTGGTTATGTTTAGGACTACCCATATAGGGCTCCATGGCTTAAATGGAGTTGTATTGGCTCACAGTGTTAATTCATCTGCCTTTATTCAACTCTTTATATATGCATGTTGAAAGTGGGCTACTGGCTTCCGTTTTTAAAGCATTGGGCCCAATCTATTAGGTGAAAACCCAATGTGGCATCTTACATAGTACTTAGACTATACTGAAAAGGCTACAGGCCAGGCTGGATAGCTGAAAAAACTTTCTCAAGAAGGCAGCAATGAATTACTTCTGTACCGTTGCCAGGAAAACATCACGGATCTGTCCAAGTAATCACCAGAAGTTGACTCAAGGGAGCCTTTACTTTTTTGGAAAGAACACGTAAGTGAAAACAGTTTTATTATGACCTCTGCTGCTAACAAGGTCTGTATTGCGTGCAGGATTTTGGATAGGAAAATGGATTGACCACGGAAAAAGTCCAGGTCTTTATACACAGAGTCTTTAGTCTTTATACATAGAGCCTCTTTATAAGAGAGATGGATGGTTAAGAAATTTTATGTATAAATAAATAGTCCTCAATTCATTCAGCCAGCATTCAAAATTATGAAGGCCCTTTCAGCTGGTCCTCAAGTTGTTTTGATGCCATATGGCCATAGTTGTTATAAGCATGATCCAAATGCTTGGGAACTGGCTTGCAATCATGATGGTTGCAGTGTCCCACGTGAAGGTCATTTGTGATCTTCACTGCCAGCTTCTGACAATCAAAGTCAATGAGGGAAGATGACCGCAACTGGAATTGCTATCATAAATCACATGATGTCATCCTTTTCAACTGTATCACTTAGCGATGGAGTTCCCAGTCCCAATTACCGTTAACTGAGGACTATCTATATCTGTTGTGAAGTGGCTGAAAATAAAAATTATGACACTATATCCAAATAAAACGCAAAAGAAAATCATGTGAAGTTTAAGGTTCTTGGGCTGTATCTAACACAATGATGTCCTGGGAATGCCTTGGAAAATGTGTGAATAAGGCACACCAGTGTCCAGAAACTATTGCTTTATAGTTGGTTGTTGACTTAAAACAGTTCATTTAGTGACCGTTCAAAGTTGCAACAGCACTGAAAAAATGGATTTATGACTGTTTTTCACACTTATGACCGTTGCAGCATCCCCATCGTCATGTGATCAAATTCCAGACACTTGGCAACTGATTCATATTTATGACGGCTGCAGTGTCCTGGGGTCATGTGATCCTCTTCTGAAACCTTCTTATAAATGAAGTCAATGGGGAAACCAAATTCACTTAACAACTGTTATTAACATAAAAACTGCAGTGATTCGCTTTATTGTAGCAAGAAAGGTCACAAAATGGGGCAATATTTTTATTTTTTTTTTATTTTTTATTTATTTAGCAAAAGTTTTGCTTAGACGTGGAAATGTTGGCTCAATTGCAGTCGTAAGTCAAGGACTCTATATTACTTGGCTAGTGCAAATCAGAACAAGGCCTTTGCTTTCAGGCAAATAAAAGGCAAAATGGGAGAACTAAAGAGGCAATGGATAATTAAAGAGGCTGTGAGTTGCAAAAAAAAACAAAAATAAAAACAAAATGTAGCCTTTCAGGGATCCGAGTCAGGATTTTACCTATTTAGGTGCATCAACACCCTAGCATGGAGCTATTTGCGGGGGTGGGAAACCAGGGCATCAAAAGGCAGGACATACATGCTTGGGACAAATAAACAAACACAGTGGCCTATCCTAGTACCTGTGAGGAGTTTTCCCCGCTGCGAAGCCTCGGTCGCCAGCGCATAGGAGAGCTGGATTACTCGCTGTCGCTCCCACTCAGGGGTTGGGGGGCACCGAGGAGGCTTGACTTCCCCAATTTGCATTCCCTCCTTGGGTGATGACTCAGGGGGGGCAATGGGGAGGGGCTGAAGGAGAGATTAAACGATGGGAGGGGAACGTGGCGTGAGCAACAGAGATGCAGCCCTAGCTCTTGACAAAGCACCCCTCGTTAACCATCTAAGCTAGAAATTAAGCATACCATCCTTTCCTTCTGGTTTTGATTTACAAAGCCTGGAAGAAAATCCTTTGGTTTCACTGGATAAATGCAAAAAAAAAAAATCATAACCACCCTTGGTGGAAACCCTTCCTTTCCTCAGTCCCCACCCCCCCAAGAGCGGGATGTAGCCCCCTTCACTCCTGTCTCTGAAGACCCAGCTTTCTTCATCTGAACCTTCTTCTGGCTTCCCCTGAGCAAACCTAAATAGCTGGGTTCCATTACAGCACAAGAAACTCTAAAAATCTGTCCTTCTCACAGCCAATGTATTTTGGCTCCTCTCTGGGCCAAAGAACCTCACTTCCACTTAGCGCCACGGTTTTTTCTTCAAGCATCCACCCAAGACCCCTGCTGCTCTCCTACACTCCCCCTCCCCACAAGGCTTCACACCCACCCGGCTAGACCCATGCTTGAGAGAATGGCCCAGGGATGGGGGCTGGGCAGCCTCAGATTTCCGTTTGGCCTCCTGGTGCCGCTGCATCCTGTCCAGCTGTTCCTGGGCACTCATGCGGGACCGCCGAGGGACCGTAGTTTCGGAAGAGGCCACCTGGACGTGAGGGAAGAAGGAAAGGTTGGGAGAAGTCACTGCCCAGGTGCCACACCTTTACCTGAGAAGATTTTCTTTTCCTTTCAGTCCTTTATCACAACTGCCAAAATGAGTAAGCTGGGGAAGCTATCTCAGCGTCACTGGTGGTGAAGAGCCGGAGGGCCTTGTTCCAGTGGGACTGCATCATGGCCTGGAACTGGCTGACCATCTCAGCCCACTGAGCCTCCAGGCACCTGTACCTGGCTTTGCACTCCTGCAGGTCTTCCCTCTGCTTGGCACAAAGAAATGTGTGGCCCATTGCTGAGCTACTGCTTTGTCACGCTGACATTCTTTTACCACCATCCATGGCCTTTGTCATCATTTGTGACTTGACTGCCATCCATCCATTATGACAGGGTTGGGAAACCATGGCCCTTTTATGACTTGGGGACAGCATGGCTCATGGCTGGCTCAAGAATTCTGGGAGTTGAAGTCCACAAGTCATAAAAGGGCCATGGTTCCTCACCCCTACATTACGACTTCATCCCTTTCCTCATTAATTCCAGAAACTGTTAAAACAAGTTGTTTTAGTTGTAGTTTTAAGAGCCATTGAATGTTCATGAACAGCTAGAAATTCCTAGAATGAATAAAATGACTATTTAAATCAGCGGTCACCAACTGATGGTCCACGAGAAAATTTTGGTGGTCCACACAAAAATTATTTGCTTTTTTATATTGCACTAAATCAGGGGTCCTCAAGCTACACCCCGGAACAGATACGTGCAATGAATGTTTGTGTTGCTGCAGAGACTCTCCCCCTTCGGGGTCTTTTTGTGTGGATCAGAGGGGGGCAGAAATTCCGACTTGGGGTCTGCTTCAGCCTCCTGGTGCAGGGCTTTTGGTGAAGGCTGGAGGGAAGCGTCACTGGTGGTGAAGAGCCGGAGGGCCTTGTTCCAGTGGGACTGCATCATGGCCTGGAACTGGCTGATCATCTCAGCCCACTGAGCCTCCAGGCACCTGTACCTGGCTTTGCACTCCTGCAGGTCTTCCCTCTGCTTGGAAAGCCTATGCTCATAGTCCTCAGTGAGGTGCTTCTACTGACCCTCCTTCTTGGTCAGATCCCATTTGAACTGAACTGTTTTGCCAACTCTTTCTCTTAGCTCCAACTCCTGTTTCCTGTTGGGGCCCTAAGGAGCCCAGGTGGGGAGGGGAGGGGTGAGTAGAGGCTAACAAGGCACTCCTCGATGTGAGTGACATTGAGTTGGCCACGCCTACCCAGCCGGTCATTAGGCGGAGCATATTAGTGGTCCATGAGATTTAAAATTATGAATTTAGTGGTCCCTCAGGTCCGAAAGGTTGGTGACCCCTGATTTAAATCCCTTCAACTGCCATCTCTCACCAACCTTCCTCAACCAGATGTCTTGGAACTACAGTTCCCAGAATTCCCAGGTCACATCTGAAAACCACTAGAGGAGAGCCAAGATGGCATTGTGGTTAAGGAATTAGTCCAGATCAGTGTTTCTTAAGTTTAACATTTTGAGGATTTCAGCTCCCAGAGTTCCCCAGCGGCTGATTTGTTGAGATTGAAAAACACTCATTTAGCACCATGGAGAGTCAATTTAACTCCATTTTCATGCAGCCTGGGGGCTACTCCCTGTCTCTCATCCCAACCTACCTCACAGGATTGTTCTTTGGAAAAAGAAAAGGGAATGCTATGGATGCTACACTTTTGAGCTCCTGGAGGAAAAGCAGGGTAGAACCTAACAAATAAATAAACAAGCAAATGAGAATAATTTTGCCATCCCATCATACCTTGACAGTGCTGTGTTCAGGACCTTCACTTCTATGGATGCAGCCTTCATGGTCTATGGTATGGAAGGGAAGCAAAGGAAAAAAAAACAACTTTCAAGATTAAATTTCCTGTCTCTCTTAGTTTCTGCTTCCACACCAGAAGAAACCATTTGAGTAAGCAATCCAAGATCGAATCTTATAAATGCCATCCTGTTAGTTGAAGGGCTAATGCGGATGACAGATGTATACTGCTTCTCCAAAGGGAATATTTCCTGACCAAAGGGAAATCAGCCTGAAATGGGAAGGGAAAGCGGAATTGTAGGTAATTTAAGAAATTAAGCAGGAAGAGATAAACGGGTTAAGGGAGGAAGGAGATAACCTGGCCATCTTCTCAAGACTTAATTACATTAATATTATAATATTTAAGGAGATGCCTTTATTCCATCCTAAAGTGACATGCAGGTAATCCTTGACAGGATCCAAAAAGATCTTGACAGACTTGAATAATGAGCCCTATCCAACAAAATGAAAATTAATGTGGAGAAAAGCAAGGTTTTAAACCTGGGCAGGAAAAACCAAAGGTACAAATATAAATTAGGCGAAACCTGGCTCAAAAACAGTAACTGTGAGAGGAACCTTGGAGTCCTAGTGGACGATCACTTAAATATGAGTCAATAGTAGCCAAAAAAGCAAATTCAATCCTTGATTGTATAAACAGAGGCATAGAATCAAGATCACGTGAAGTTTTAGTACCACTTTATAAAGCCTTAGTAAGGCCAAATCTGGACTATTGTATACAGTTTTGGTCACCACATTACAAAAAAGATGTTGAGACTTTGGAAAAAGTGCAAAGAAGAGCAACTAAGATGATTAAATGCCTGAAGACTAAAACATGAAGAATCGTTTCAGGATTTGGGTTTGGCTAGTCTAGAGAAAAGAAGGACTAGGAGGGACATGATAGCAGCATTCCAGTATTTGAGGGGCTGCCACGAAGAAGAGGGGGGTCAATTTATTTTCCAAAGCACCAGAGGGCAGGACAGGAAAAAATGGTTTGAAACTAATCAAGAAGAGAAGCAACCTGGAACTTAGGAGAAACTTTCCAACAAGACAATCAGTGAAGCAGCTTGCCGTCAGAAGTTGTAGGTGCTTCATTACTGGAGGTTTTTGAGAAGAGGCTGGACAGTCACTTGTCTGAAATGATATGGTCTCCTGCTTGCGCAGGGGGTTGGAATAGAAGACCTCCAAGATCCCTTCCAGCTCTATTCTGATTGATTGATTGATTGATGATTGACTTATGATCACAATTGGGACCAGAATTTCTGTCCTTATGTCATTGCAGTTAAAATGAAAATCAAGTCAGACTGGAATTCATGATATTTTTTACAGCAAACATTAAGAAATGACACAGTCATTAAGTTAACCCAGTTTCCCTGATGAGCATTTTTTGCTGGAAAATGGCAAAAAAGGTCACAAATTGCGATCACATCTTGCAATGACCACTGCAAATGGTAAACGTGAGCTGGTTGCTAAGTGACTGAAATTGCAGACACCTAACCACAGAAGTGATGTGATAGTTGTAGGTGTGAATACAGGACATAAGTAATTTCGAGCCATTGTTAAAAGATATGGCCATCGAGTCAAAGATCACTGTAGTCCAAGACTTTACCAGTTCATTCTACTACATGCTGCTTGGAAGATTTGTTACTTCTGATGAAAATTTCCATTCTATTTTTTTTTAAATGCATTATCATCTTCATTATTACTATTGATAATAATAAATACAGGTAGTCCTTGATTTACAGCAATTCATTTAGCAACTGTTGAAAGTTACGACAGTAACGTAAAGTAATGGCCATTTTTCCACACTTATGACTGTTGCAGCAGCCTCGCAGTCATGTGATTCAGACACTTGGCAACTGGTTCATATTTATGACGGCTGCAATGTCCCCAGAGTCATGTGATCTCCTTTTGCGAATCTTCTGACAAGCAAAGTCAATGGGGAAGCCAGATTCACTTACCAGCCGTGTTACTAATTTAAAAACTGCACTGATTCAATTAACAAATGTGGCAAGAAAAGTCATAAAATGGGGCAAAACACACTTAATGTTTCACTTAGCAACATAAATTCTGGGCTCCACTGTCGTTGTAAGTCGAGGACTACTTGTATTATTAGTTCTACTATTATTGCCATTCCTGCTACTTTTACTGGCGAATCCGTGCGCAGGAGCTCTATTTGTGTGAGCAATAAGTGCACATACACGCCATTTACGTGAACAATCCCCTCTCCCACCACCACGCTGCTCCGCAAAGCTGGAAACATTGGAGAACTCTGTCCTAGAGCAGTGATGGCTTTTCCGGATGGAATACCCAAAGCACATACACGCACCCGAACCCCCAAAATGCAGTGCATGTGCGGCCCCTGTGCATGTTACCCATGCATGCACCCCGTCTCGCGTATGGCCCACACATGTGCCATGCTCCCTGCACATGCACACACCCCCACACATGTGCAGCCCCTGTTCAGGTGCATGCGAGCCCGCATGCGCTCCTCCACCACCCTTTGCAGAGACCCGAAGGCCGGCAGGAGGCACACGTGCATGCACGGCGGGGCTGAACGAGGGCAACGGCTCGCGTGCCATCAGAAAGGCACTGTGTGCCACCTCTGGCATGCATGCCATAGATTTGCCATCACAGTCCTAGAGAGAAAAGCAGAAACCATATTTGGGGGTGGGAATGGAATGGGGGATGCAGCGCAGAAAATCTTATGATAAAACATATTGCTCTTCATCGCAAATAAACAAAGGTTTAAACTGCTGTGGTGTTAGCTGCATTAAGAGCTGTGGTGGTGCAGTGATTAGAATGCAGTATTGCAGACTAATTCTGCTCACACTGCCAGGAGTTCGATTCCTTTGATCCTGACTGGCTCAAGACTGACTCAGCCTTCCATCCTCCCAAGATCGGTAAAATGAGGACTTAGATTGTTGAGGGAAATATGCTAACTATGTAAACCGCTCAGAGGGGGCTATAAATGTAACTCTAAGTGCTGTTTTCAGGCCCACCATCGTGTCCTGCCATTCTGTTGGAAGTGGGGGGGAGGCAGGTTGCTGGCATCTTCGCATGCTTTTGATGTAACTGCTAGGGAATTAGAGAAGGGGGGGGATTGCCTTTGGAGATGGAGCAGACTCCCTCCCAGTGGGTTCCAGCCTGATTTCAAGGCTGTCATGCCCTGAAGGTGAACTGTTATCTGCATAGCATCTCAGCGTTCCCAGAACAACTTTGCGGCATCACACTGGCTGCTGGTGGACTGGTCAGGGGAATTGGGTTTGGGAAAATGAAAAAATTGCTTTGTGCTTTCGCGTAACTTTTCAGATTCTGCCTTGTTTTCCTACAATCGCTTCTCTCAGTAAAAGTTATTTTGATTCAACTGAATGGACTCAAGAGTCTTACTTCGCTGAGGGACCAGCTGGGGCCAGTCCTTACAGCTATTGCTATTATCACAATCAAGCAAGAATGTGCAAGTCAAAAGCTGCCAGAATGAAACCTAATCAAATATCATGTGCATAAATATAAGATAAAGCTGCCCCAGGTATATCTCACGAAGTTGCCTTTAACTCATAATACATACCAGAGGCAGCCTGTAATGGTAAGTGGGAATGACCTTGGGAGTCAGGGAGAAGAGCCACGGTCAGAGGATAAGAGGCAGCTTAGCCCACAGAAGAAATGTGGGCATAGCAAATGTCTCAAAAGAGACCCTCCCTAGTTTCATGCAACGTGAATGGGTGGGGGGTGGAATATGTACTCTTAAGATTTGCAAAATTCACAGATACATGAATCTGGGTGGGTTACAAAGTTAAAAGCCCAAAGCGTCACCAAAAATAACCAAACCCGTAACATAATTCTCTTGAATTGTCCCCTGAACAACAGAGGAGCTGAGCAGCATGGGAAAAGAGGGGGGATGCCTACCATACCAGACAACCCTGCTTTACTGTACGGTCACCTGTTAATTCCACTCCTATGAACTCCAGATCAAAGCACAATTTCATAAAGGAGCTTGAACTTGGATTAACTGCTCTTTCCAAAGAACACTTAAACCTGGGTTTAATAAAAGAAATAAATTCTAGGGGCTGGGTGGGAGGGTCTTCTCCAAGCTGTTTCTCAGGCACTAATAGGTGTCACAGAGCTGCACAGTCATAGGCATGAGGGAGGAACAAAGTTAAGGGAGCCCACCATTGCTTCTCTTGCCCTTCCCTGCACACCATATAGAATAATAGAGTTGGAAGGGACCTTGGAGGTCTTCTAGTCCAACCCCCTTAGGCAGGAAAACCTACACCACTTCAGACAAATAGTTATCCAACATCTTCTTAAAAACTTCCAGTGTTGGAGCATTCACAACTTCTAGAAGCAAGTTGTTTCACTAATTAATTGTTCACTGATTGTCAGGAAACTTCTCCTTAGTTCTAAGGTTGCTTCTCTCCTTGATTTGTTTCCACCCATTGCTTCTTGTCCTGCCTTCAGGAGCTCTGGAGAATAGTTTGACTCCTTCTTCTTTGTGGCAGCCCCTGAGATATTGAAACACTGCTATCATGTCTAGTCCTTCTTTTCATTAAACAAGACATACATAAAGAAGGACACCACCATTTGATGGCCTCCATAACTGGGTATAACATTGGGGGCAGCACAATTAATGCCGGTAAAGTTGCTTGCTGGGTGAAGACTAAGTGGACAGCTTTTCAACTTCCCACAGGGAAGTGGCTCCATGCTCAAATTGTGACCTAGATATTACTTATCTCTCAGTTTCATTCACCTGGTCTAACAGAATCTGCTCCTCTGCCAACCTTCCCTTTCTCACTCTCTGGGGGCTCAATGGAGGGATGGTTTGGGGACCCCTTGAGTCCATCCACATGCTGAGATGCTCCCAACTGCCCTCTGCTGGAAGTAGATGGACTTTGCTGGAAGGGAATAGAAAGGTGGGTCAAGTTGAGGGCACTGCCCAGAGGGGGGAGCAGAGTTGGGGAAGGGAACTGAGGCCACATGCGATGTGCTAGAAACAGCCTTACCTGCCAGCTTGCTGAACCATGGCCATCCTGCTGTTTGCTCCCCATTCTGGCTGGTTTTCCTATCTCCAATCCATAGCTGGGGGTAGATTCCTGGAATAAATGGTAAAAGATGGAGAAGCTGTTTCAGATTCCACCAAGTGGCTTCCACAGCCGAGAGAATGTTTAATTAATGCCACATTCTGAAGGTTACATTCTGAAATACCACAACACACAGCACACATTTTCCAATGGATAAAATCAGGATTATATATCATCATGTTATGGATGAGAAGACAGGTAAGAGGGAAGTCTGCTCTTTTTGGGAAGCAGAAAATGTACCGAGAAGATGGGAGAAAAACACTGAATCAGTTTAAATATTCACAGAATCCAGTACAGGTAGTCCTAGACTTACAACAGTTCATTTTTTTTTTCATTTGAATTTATATCCCGCCCTTCTCCGAAGACTCAGGGCAGCTTACAGTGTATAAGGCAATAGTCTCATTCTATTTGTATATTTACAAAGTCAACTTATTGCCCCCCCAACAATCTGGGTCCTCATTTTACCTACCTTATAAAGGATGGAAGGCTGAGTCAACCTTGGGCCTGGTGGGATTCGAGCCTGCAGTAATTGCAAGCAGCTGGTGTTAATAACAGACTTAGTCTGCTGAGCCACCAGAGGCCTTTAATGTGACTGTTCAAAGTAGCAACAGCACTGAAAAAAGTGACTTTCTGTTTTTCACACTTACGACCATTGCAGAATCCCCATGATCACATGGTCAAAATTCAGATGCTTGGCAATTGACTCACATTTATGACAGTGCAATATCCTGGAGTCACACAATCTCCTTTTTTCCCCGAAGGCCATCACTCTGCTAAACAAATAATTCCCTCAACACTGTCAGACTATTTACTGAATCTGCACTACTATTAATCGTTTCATAGTTCCCATCGCCAATCTCATTCCACTTATGACTGTATGACTATAACTTGTTGCTGGCAATCCTTATGATTTATATTGATATATTGACCATCAATTGTGTTGTAAATGTTGTACCTTGATGAAGGTATCTTTTCCTTTATGTACACTGAGAGCATATGCACCAAGACAAATTCCTTGTGTGTCCAATCACACTTAGCCAATAAAATTCTATTCTATTCTTCTATTCTATTTATGAACTTCTGACAAGCAAGTCAATGGGGGAGCCAGATTCACTTAACAACTGGGTTACTAATTGAACAGTGATTCACTTAAGAACCATGGCAGGAAAGGCTGTAAAATGGGCCAAAATTCACTTAACAACAGAAATTTTGACCTCAATTGTGGTCGTAGATAGGTTGTATAGGTCGGCCTCAATTTACAACCATTTGTTTAGCAAGATTTAAAGTTACAACAGCACTGAAGAAAGTGATTCTTTTCAGTCCTCACACTTTATGACCACTGCAACATTCCCATTGTCATGTGATCAAAATTCAGGTCCTTGGTAATCAACTTGGTATCTACAATGGTTGCAAACTTCCCAACCAGCTTCCAGCAACAAAGTCAATGGGAGAAGCCAGATTGGCTCAACCATCATGTGATTTAAACTGCAGTGGTTTGTCTGGCCAAAAAAAGGTCATTACAAAGGTCATAAAACTGGATGCGACTCACTTGAAAAACATCTTGCTTGGCAACAAAAAATTCTGGTCTGAACTGTGGTCATAAATTGAGGACTACCTAGAACTGTTTTACAGAATGACGAGCCAGTTGATTCAGATTCATGTAACAAAGGAACTTTTGTGAAAAACCTCCAAATTTTTTCCAGTGAGTGTTCTTTCTTGTTAAATTGATATCCAGCGCCATCTACTGGAATTTTAGAATATACTCTTCTTGCTTTGACCAAATTGTTGGATTGTTGATAAAAATTGTTCAGGTTTTACCACTTTTAAAAACACAATATGACACAAAAATCAGAGAAAAAATAAAATAACTAAGCAAAATCCAAGTACTACTTTCCCTTTAATGGAGCTTCTGGTTATCTCCAATACTAATACTTTTTGCAAAATTATTTGCTTTTCTGAAGCACTCCACCGTTTTGCTTTCTTATCTTTTTAATTTATTTTACTTGTATTTTAAATCAATTTTTTAATCTATTTGGGTTGTTTTATGCTGTCCATAGGCTCTACATGAGATGGGTGGTTATATAAATATGATTAATAAATACAAGTGTACAAAACCTCATTCTAATAAATCAGGTGTTATGTTTTAAGGAAGCCTATAAAGGTAATCCTCGACTTACGACAATTCATTTAGTGACCGTTCAAAGTTACAATGGCACTGAAAAAAGTGACTTATGCCCATTTTTCACACTTATGACCACTGCAGCATCCCCATGGTCACATGATTTATATTTGGATGCTTGACAACTAATTCACATATATGACAGTTCCACTGTCCCAGGATCATATGAACACCTTTTCTGACCGTCTGACAAGCAAAGTCAATCGGAAAACCAGATTCATTTAACTGCAGTGATTCACTTAACAAATGTGGCATGAAAAGTCATAAAATGGGGCACTTAACAAGTTTCTCACAGCAACATAAATTTTGGGATCAATCGTGGTCATAGATTGAGGACTACCTGTATATTGGTGGTCTTTGAATGTATACCCTTATATCTATACACAGACATGCAGAAACATTCCCATATCTTCTGGCAGGATATTCCCAAATTAAATACACAGTCAATATCAAGCAGAGAGAATGTTCAACCTCTAAAGAATGTTTATAAAAATAGAACAGGACAGAAGATTGAGAGAAAGACAAAGGGGGAGAGTCCATCAAACTCTGGAGCCAAAGTCCAAAAAAGGTGACTTGTTCTTTTTGAAGTACCTCTGTTTCGGTGCAGGATAGCAGAGAGTGATTATTTGCCCCCAAATGAGAATCCAGAGGTGGAGGTGAGCTGGGAGACACACCTACAATGAAGAAAGCAAAAAGATATTGCAAAGGATTCTTTTCCCCTTCTCTTAGTCAGAACATCATCAGGGATTTCTCTGCTGGGGGATAAGCAAGAAGGCCTTCTTGGTTGCTGCACTCAATTTTTCAAACTCCACCCCCCCATAGAAAAATCTACCTCTCTATTATTTTCCAACCCAAAGACCAAAACATTTGTGAATCAGAAGTCAGAACAGAGCTAGAAGGAACCTTGGAGGTCTTCTAGTCCAACCCCCTGCTCAAGCAGGAGATCCTATACCATTTCAGACAAGTGACTGTCCAATCTCTTCTTAAAAACCTCCAGTGATGAAGGTTCCACTGGTTAATTGTCCTCACTTAATTCAGGTTACTTCTTTCCCTGATTTGTTTCCATCCATTCTTTCTTGTCCTATCTTCTGTTGCTTTGAAAAATAAGTTGACCCTCCCTCTTCTTTGTGGCGGCCGTCAAATACTGCTATCATGTCACCCTTAGCCCTTCTTTTCTCTAGACTGGCCCAACCCAAATCCTCCAACCCTTCTTCATATGTTTTAATCTCCAGACCTTTAATCATCTTAGTTGCTCTTCTCTGCACTCTTTCCAAAGTTGAAACATCTTTTTTTCATTTATATATTCTTAGACATTGGCTGCTAAAGCTGATGATTGGTTGGATATGTTTGCTGTTTGTCCCAAGGTACATTTAATTAGACTTTTGATAATGTCTTAATTACAAGGTACTTTCAAGAGATGGCAGCTTAAAAATTTAGATAATAATTAGGGGACTGGAGGCTAAAACATATGAAGAACAGTTGCAAGAATTGGGTATGTCTGGTTTAATGAAAAGAAGGACTGGGGTGATATGATACATAATGTTCCAAAATCTCAGGGGTTGCCACAAAGAAGAGGGAGTCAAACTATTCTCCAAAGCACCTGAGGGCAGAACGAGAAGCAATGGGTGGAAACAAATGAAGGAGAGAAGCAACCTAGAATTAAGAAGCAATTTCCTGACAGTTACAATGGTTAATCAGTGGAACAGTGGTACATTAATCAGAAGTTGCGGGTGCTCCATTCATGGAAGTTTTTAAGAAGAAATTGGACAAACATTTTCCTGAAATGTTGTAGAGCCATGATGGCAAACCTATGGCACATATGCCAGGGGTGGTATGCAAAGCCCTCTCTGTGGGCACACGCACTGTTGCCAGCTACTCTTCTGGGTTCCGTTGTACACATGCGCGTCAGCCAGCTGCTGCTTCCGGGTTCCAGTGCTCCAGTTTCGGCACTCAGTGCTGAAAAGATTAACCATCACTGGTATAGAGATTCCTGAGACTAGGCTTGGACTAGAAGACCTCCAAGACCTTTTCCAACTCTGTTATTCCATTAATTGGAGCTGAGACCTCCCACCCACCCACCACCAGGGAAAAAATAACAGGAGTGTAGCTTAGAGTGGGAAGCTAGAAGCCATTTCAGAAAAATGAAAAAAAAATCTTCATTAGAGGATCCAGATAGTCACCGAGATTCATATTGAATCAAGGGGATCTTTACCTTCTCAACTACATTTTATTTTATTTCTTTGATAATAATCAACAATTACTCAAATCTACTTACTGGAAAAGTAGAGTACCATTCCCAGAAACAAATCCCATGGGACATACCTGATGAAGAATGAACCCCTTGGTTGCAATGCTGTTTATTCATAAAAGAGAACTATCCCACTCTGGCCTCATCCCACCCCCTAGTGCAGTGCAGTGCTGATCCCGTGGCATTAAGAACCTGATCTTCGGTTTTCCAGGGTGCGATAATTTGCAGGGCTGCATCTCAATCCTGCCAAGATGTCATGGATTCTCCACAAATCCTGTTGAGCTGCTGCTTGATCCTAAGGGAAAGGAATTGATGGACAAATGGAGACAACCGATGCACCTCATACCTTTCTGCCTTTTCCCATCATCGCTTCCGGACAAGAGCCGAAATCTCTCAAGTGACAGGAGTACTGCTACAAATTACTCCCCTAATTTTTAAAGGCCGACCGTTATTTCTAAAATTATGCAGTACTTCTTCCACGGATAGGAATGTTCAGTATGTGTTGATATCAAATGTACAGCTACTGAGGTCTTTTTTAATTTTTTCCTTTTTTTTTTATTGTTTAAAAGTAACTTTCTAGTTTAGCAATTAATCAAAGAGAAACAAGAGTCCCTATAGATGAAAAAAGAGGGTGGATGGACCCTGAAGATGAACATTCAGGTTGAATCCTACTTTCTGTCCCTATTATTAAATAAATAGACTAGGAATATATCTATTTGTGTGCATTGGTTGTATAAACATGGCCCTATCCCCATCACAATGCAGAATAATGTGTATAAAATGAAAGCAATTATCTTTTTTATTATTATTTTTTACTTAAATACCAAATTAATTGTTTATTAGCTCCATGCATTCATTTTAATGATCATTAATGATCATCTAAAGCTGGCATGTCAATGAAACTCTTCTATTGTAGCCTATGACAATTAACCTACATGCATATTATTTTAAAATAATAATTAAAAATCCAGCAAATTCTGTATTATTAAATTAATAACAGAAACCAGAAAAAACGTGCCATCTTGTATCACCCAATAAAGTGTAAACTCAATCAAAGGCTCATGTCAGTGAATGACTAGGGTCTACTTAGCAGTGCAGCCTAGTGGGTATCCATTGAAATATGTTTGAAGCCACTATTGAGAAAGCTCTGTACTTCATATTTATGATTTACCTGGGGATGCCCAGAAGTCCGGATATGCTCCAAGGAGCCCTTTAGCATCTGAACATCATTTTCCAAGGCTGTATAATCCTCCCACACTCGTTCGCTGTCCTGGACAAAAACAATGACTCAGCTACTTAGTTAGACATTCCCTACTGAGTACATATTCACACAATAACTGAATCTTAAGATACGGTCCAGCTTACCTGTGCTACTGTGTGATAAGGGAAAAAGCTGATGAGATACAGTACAGTGGTACCTTGGTACTCCACTTTTTTGAAACGCATCAAATTTGATATTCAAAGCATTTTGATGCAAACATTTGGTCCTGGTAGTCATTGTTTGATTGGTACTCAATGCACAAGCCATAACTGGTTGTTGTTGACTGCCTTGTGATTCACTATATTATTCCTTATTGGAAAAAAATTGTTTGGTACTCATCACGTCTACTGGAGCCAATTAAACAGTGAGTATCAAGATATCATTGTACTTTGTCTTACTGAATCTGTGCTGCAAAATATCAGGACAACTGCTAGGTGGCTAGCGGTCATCTGGATCAGTGGTAACCAACTGGTGGTCCGTGGACCACTGGTGGTCCACGAGAAAATTTTGGGGGTCCACAGAAAAATTATTTGCATTTTTTATATTGCACTAAATCAGGGGTCCTCAAACTACAGCCCCTGGGACAGATACATGCAATAAACATATGTGTTGGTGCAGAATCTCCCCCTTTGGGGTCTTTTTTTGTGGGTTGGAGGGGGGCAGAAATTCCAACTTGGGGTCTGCTTTAGCCTCCTGGTGTGGGGCTTTGGGCGAAGGCTGGGGGGAAGCACCACTGGTGGCGAAGAGCTAGGGGGTCTTGTTCCAGTGGGACTGCATTATGGCCTGGAACTGGCTGACCATCTTAGCTCGCTGATCCTCCAGGCACCGGTACCTGGCCTTGCACTCCCACAGGTCTTCCCTCTGCCTATGCTCATAGTCCTCAGTGAGGTGCTTCTACTGAGCCTCCTTCTCAGTCAGATCCAATTTGAACTGAGTCGTTTTGCCAACTCTTTCTCGTGGTGGCTGTTTAGCTCCAACAACTGCTTCCTGTTGGGGCCCTAAGGAGTTTGAGCAGGGAGGCGAGTAGTAGCTGGGGAGGGCGAGTAGAGGCTGGCTAGGCACCCCTCTACGTGAGTAACATTGAGTTGGCCATGCCCACCCAGTCACATGACCACCTAGCCATGCCCACCCAGCCAATCATTAGGCAGATCATATTAGTGGTCCGCGGGATTTAAAATTATGAATTTAGTGGTCCCTGAGGTCCAAAAGGTTGGTGACCCCTGATTTGGATTACTGCAGCCCAGATCTTATAGGAATATATACATGTACACACAGAAACATATCCAAGTAGCTGGCATTGTGTATAGGAACGTTGTGCAGATTGTGAGGGTGGGACTCTCCCAAGTTCAGATGAGATTCCACAGAAGGTCATGGAGAATAAGAGGATTATGATCCTGTGGGATTTTCAGATCCAGACAGGCAGGCAGGCACTGGGCAATCAACCAGACACTGTGGTAGGAGAAAAAGGCCAGAAGACAGAGGTGGCGATAGAGTTGGTGAATACCAAGTGACAGAAACACCAAGGTGGAGGAGGAGCACCGGGGCCTGAAGGAGGAATTAGATATGGAAATAAAGGCTGAAGAGCTCTCAGTGATGGTAGGAAGCACTCTGAGTTGGGAGAGTGGCTCCAACAGATCCCAGGAGCAACTTCAGAGCTCTCTGTCCAGAACAGTGCAATGCTAGAAACAGCTAAGATCCTGTGCAGAACCCTCAGGGCATTTGGATGTCTCCAGGCTGAGAAAGACAGGTATACAGTATTTCTTCCTTTTTTCCTATTCGTACCGCCAGCGGATGAACAGACCTGACCTGATGTGCAGCTACCAATTGATCTATTAGGGTGTTTCTTTAAAAAATAATTTCACTCAAGTATCAGGGAGCTGTAATCACTCACCAACGCAAGATCGCAGAGACGGGCACGGATATGTACCAGTTCATCTTGTAATTGTCTTTGTTGATAGCAGATCTTCTCCACGGTAGCATCTTGGCCTTTAAACTCCTCCAGCCTCAAATGTGTTACTTCCAAGGCTTTTTCAAGACGTTCCTGAAACAATATCACATCCATTTCAAGAACTGTCCATCCAGCACAGATTTTCCTTCATTGCAGTTTGATGAATCAATAAAACAACATTTAGTTTCAAGGCATTTTGCAGAATCACAGAAATGCACAGTATTTCAGACTACGTAGCATAGGAAGGAAAATCCAGAATGCGGCTGCGCGAGTAGTAACAGGAGCCGCTTGTGGCTCCCACGTGACGTCACTGCTCCGTAGTCTGCACTGGCTTCCTGTGGTTTTTCGGGTGCGCTTCAAGATTTTGGTTACCATCTTTAAAGCGCTCCATGGCTTAGGACCCGGGTACTTACGAGACTGCCTGCTGTTACCCTTTGCCTCCCACAGACCCGTACGCTGTCACAGAGAGGGTCTCCTCAGGGTGCCGTCCGCCAAACAGTGTCGGCTGGCGGCCCCCAGGAGTAGGGCCTTCTCTGTGGGGGCAGTGACGCTCTGGAACGAACTTCCCCCTGGCCTGCATCAAGTGCCTGATCTTCGGACCTTCCGTCGTGAGCTCAAAACGTATTTATTCATTCAAGCGGGACTGGCATAATTAGTGTTGAATTTTAATTGGGTTTTCTTAATATTTTAAAATTTTAAATCTAAATTTTTTAATTATCAGCCTTTATAATTTACTATGTTTTAAATGTTGTCTTAATTGTATATTTGTATATATTCTGTTTTTTATTTTTGTTACGCTTGAGTCCTTCGGGAGAAGGTATAAATAATAAATAATAAATTTATTATTTATTATTTATTATTTAAATTTGTATACCGCCCTTCTCCCGAAGGACTCAAGGCGGTTCACAATAAGTAAAATACACAATACATACAATTAAAATACTAATAAAAACTTATTTAAATTGGCCATAATTAAAATTTGGAAGTAAAACCCATTTAAAACCCATAACTTAAAAACTAACCCAGTCCAGCGCAGATAAATAAGTAAGTTTTGAGCTCATGGCGAAAGGTTCGGAGGTCCGGAAGTTGGCGAAGTCCTGGGGAGTTCGTTCCAGAGGCGGAGCCCCACAGAGAAGGCCCTTCCCTGGGTGTCGCCAGGCGACATTGTCGCGCCGGCGGCACCCTGAGAGTCCCTCTCTGTGAGGCGCCGGGTCGGTGAGAGGTATTTGGTAGCAGCAGGCGGTCCCGTAAGTAACCCGGCCCTATGCCATGGGCGCTTTAAAGGCGTTCACCAACACCTTGAAGCGCACCGGAAGGCCACAGGTAGCCAGTGCAGCCTGCGCAGGATAGGTGTCACTCGGGAGCCACGAGGGCTCCCTCTATCACCAGCGCAGCTGCATTCTGGACCAACTGCAGCCTCCGGATGCCCTTCAGGAGCCCCATGTAGAGAGCATTGCAGTAGTCAGGCGAGGCGTCACAAGGCGTGGTGACTGTGCACAAGGCATCCCGGTCTAGAAAGGCGCAACTGGCGCACCAAGCGAACCTGGTGGAAAGCTCTCCTGGAGGCGGCCGTCAAATGATCTTCAAAGACAGCCGTGCATCCAGGAGAACGCCCAAATTGCGCACCCTCTCCGCCGGGGCCAATGACTCGCTCCCGACAGTCAGCGCGGACTCAGCTGACTGTGCGGGATGCCGGCATCCACAGCCACTCCGTCTTGGAGGATTGAGCTTGAGCCTGTTTCTCCCCATCCAGACCCGTCGGCTTCCAAACACCGGGACAGCACTTGATAGCTTCATTGGGGTGGCCGGTGTGGAAAAGTACAGCTGGGTGTCATCAGCGTACAGCTGGTACCTCACACGAAGCCACTGATGATCTCACCCAGCGGCTTCATATAGATGTTGAACAGAAGGCGAGAGAATCGGCCCTGCGGCACCCACAAGTGAGGCGCGCGGGGTGACCTCTGCCCCCGTCAACACCGTCTGCGACCGGTCGGAGAGATGGGAGGAGAACCACCGATAAGCGGTGCCTCCACTCCCAATCCCTCAACGGCGCAGCAGGATACCATGGTCGATGGTATCAAAAGCCGCTGAGAGGTCTAATAGGACCAGGGCAGAGGAATAACCCCTATCCCTGGCCCTCAGAGATCATCCACCAGCGACCAAAGCCGTCTCAGTGCTGTAACCGGGTCGGAAGCCGGACTGGAGCAGGTCCAGATAGACAGTTTCCTCCAGGTGCAGGGAAACTGATATGCCACCATACTCTCTACAACCTTCGCATGAGCGGGTTGGAGACGGACGATAATTACCTAAAACAGCGGGTCAGGAAGGCTTCTTGAGGAGGGCCTCACCACCGCCTCTTTCAAGGCGGCGGAAGACTCCCTCCAACAAGGAAGCACTCGTAATCCCCTGGAGCCAGCCTCGTGTCACCTCCTGAGTGGCCAGCACCAGCCAGGAGGGCAGGTCCAATAAACACGTGGTGGCATTCAATCTACCCAGCAACCTGTCCATGTCCTCGGGAGTCACAGGGTCAAACTCATCCCACACAACATCACCAAGACCGCCCTCAGATACCCGTCTGAATCGCCACAATTTTGGTCCAGACCGTCCCTAAGCTGAGCGATTTTATCGTATAGATAACCGTTAAACTCCTCAGCACGTCCCTGCAGCGGGTCATCCCGCTCCCCTGGTGAAGGAGGGCGGGTCACCCAAACAGGGCAGCTGGGCGGTTATCTGCCGGCGCAATGAGGGAGGCGTGGGCGCCTCGCTTCCCTCAGTGCCACTAGGTAGGTCCTGGTATAGGATCTAACTAGTGTCCGATCAGCCTCTGAGCGGCTGGACCTCCAGGAACTCTCTAGGCGTCTTCTCCGGCGTTTCATCCCCTCAGCTCCTCGGAGAACCAAGGGCGGTTGGGATCTGCGCCGGGTCAGAGGCCGCAAAGGCCGACACGGTCTAAAGCCCCAGCCGAAGCCCGTTCCCAGGCTGCAGCTAGTTCCTCTGCTGTCCCGTGAGCCAGACCCTCAGGAAGTGGCCCAAGCTCCGTCCGCAACCTCTCTGGGTCCATCAGGCGCCTGGGGCGGTACCACCGTAATGGTTCCGTCTCCCTGCGGTGTTGGGTAGCGGTCAGAAAGTCCAGGCGAAGGAGAGTGATCTGACCATGACAAAGGTTCAATGACTATTTCCTTTAAGTCCAGATCTCTCAACCACTGACCAGAGACAAAAATCAGGTCCAGTGTGCCTCCCCCGATGTGAGTGGGGCCATCCACTACTTGAGTCAGGTCCAAGGCCGTCATGGAGGCCAGAACTCCCGAGCTACCGTCGATGGCGAGCGGCAGATGGCAAGTTAAAGTCCCCATGACTAAAAGTCTGGGGTCTCCACTGCCACCCGGCAAGCACCTCCAGGAGCTCGGGCAGGGCAGCTGTCACGCAGCAAGGAGCCAGGTACGCGACCAGCAAGCCCATCTGACATCTATGACCCCACCTCACAAGAGGATTCACACCCGGCAATCTGAGGTACAGTGGTCTCCCTCGGCTCTAGACTCTCTTTAATAGCAACCACCACCCCTCCACCCCTACCCTGGGCCCTCGGCTGATGGAATGCACGGAAACCCGGGGGGCACATCTCGACCAGGGCACACCTTCAGTGCCCAACCAGGTCTCCGTGCGCCTATAATATCCGCGGCACCCCTGAATCAGATCATGTATTAGGGGCCTTATTAACCACGGACCGTGCGTTGCATAACATCAGGCGAGGCCCAGGCTCTGAGGGTCTTGGCCATCCGAGGCAGGAGAAGTCAGGGGATCGGGGCGCGATCGCCTGCAAACATCGAGCAGCGTGACCCCTATGTCGATCGATCCCCCTTCCGCCATATCTGCCCCTCCCACTTACCGTGCAAATAGACTCACCCTCACACAAAGGAACACACTCCCCCCCCATAACCTCCGAACCCATTTGATAGTCGCCACGAGCATGCGCTGGAACTGGTTTCCCTCCCGACGGGCTACCCCCCTCACCCCCCCTAACCCCCCCCCCCCCCCCCCACCCCACCCCCCCCCCCCCCCAACCCAGACCCGTCAGTTCCCACCCTCCCCTTAAAAGTCCCATTAAAATTCCCCTTAAAAACCCTATTAAAATAATTAATTAAAAATCCCCTGAGTCTCCTATTTTTGGCATGCCATCTCTCGGGGTTCCAAAACCCGTCCTCAAGATGGGCCCTCGATAATGTGGGGGGCCAGACCCGCGAGAGAGGGGAATCTCGCAGGGCAAGAAGGTCAGCCGCTGTAAATGTCCGCATGATAAAAGTCCGGCGACTTTTATTATTTAATAACAATAATAACCAGTCCCAAAACCTTGCAGCTGATATTTGGTAGCAAATAATCACATGACAATCAGGTCTTCTGATCAATTTGAGATGAATATAAGACAATATAATATATCTGAACATGATCTTGGGAGACAAGAGGAAGAGCCACAGGCTAGCTAGACAAAGGTCAAACAAGTAAAAATTTAGTCCACTGAAGGAATGGGGGGGCATGACAAGCATCTCAGAAAGGACCCTCCTTAGTTTCTTACACTGTAAAGTTAGGAGAAAGAGATGTGCCTTTAAATTTTCAAGATTCTGTTGGTGTCATTTTACAATAAAGATAGTGGTTGTTGTGACCCAGGCCCAAGTAGGTAGTAGGAAACTCGGTCAGTGTAAAAACAAACAAACTTTATTCGAACATTCTCAGCGTAGTTCAACTAAATTAAAGCAAATTCCTCCCAACACAATTCCTCAGTCCTATCACCAGCCTTGGTCCAATTAGGTAAACTGCCAAAAGCCTTTCTTGGCAAAAGTTCAGAAGACACCGATACAAAATAAATGCAACAAGACGAAGCTATCAACATTGTTTTCCAGCAAAGAGCCCAAACGCTGTTGCTGGTCCTTTTAAACTTTATGGGAGGGGCCAATCATCTCTTGGTCCTACTCCTGAGTTGTCCTCTTTGCTTGAGCTGCTCTTGCCTTCTGGCAGCTCTTCTCATGAGTGCATTAGGAATAGGTTCCTCTTGTTCCTCTGCCTCACTTCTGTCAGGCTCTGGAGGCTCTGGAGTCTGAACCGCACTCCCCGATGGCCCTGGCCCCACCTCAGCCTCCAACGCAGAGCCCTCATCTGGGCCTTCCCCAGCCTCCAGGATAGGCCCATGTTCTTCCTCAGCCTCATCGCTGTCTGAGTCTGTTATCAGCTCCGCAGGCTGCTGGCGGACCACAACACTGGTTTTTGTCTGGACTACCTCACAAAACTGATGATGAAAACATTTAAAAAGAGGCAAATTAGCTCTCTCTTCTGGTGATGGCATTGCTCCATCAGCTTTCTCACTGAAGACTTTGACAGGCAAACTAAGGTAAAGAAGGAAGTGCAAACAGACAGAGAGATCTGTTCCTGAGTTGACACAACTCTGGCTACAGGGGATAAGGTAAGGCCAAACATTCTTAGTAATCCACTAGGTGTCCTGTTCTGGTAACTCTATTTTATAAAAGAAATGTAACAAGGACTATTAGGGAATGTCAGCCTTGTGAGGTAGTCCAGACAAGAAGCACACCCAGAAGTACTAGCTGCAACTTTATTGTAAGGATACATTAAAAAATCAGAATAACAGAGTAACAAAAGTTGGAAGGGACCTTGAAGGTCTTCTAGTCCAACCCACTAATTAATTAAAACGTATTTTGAATAAAACAAATAAAACATATTGTGAGAAAAATGAATAAAACATATTGTG
The DNA here is from genome assembly GCF_028640845.1 of Ahaetulla prasina. Classification (NCBI taxonomy): domain Eukaryota; kingdom Metazoa; phylum Chordata; class Lepidosauria; order Squamata; family Colubridae; genus Ahaetulla; species Ahaetulla prasina. The sequence goes on from NC_080542.1 coordinate 25,892,629, forward strand.
CTTGATCAATGGGGCCTGACTTTTGCTACAGCCTGTACGTTTCAGCTCAATGTCTCTCTCTGTCTCTCTGTCTGTCTCTCTCTCTCTCTGTCTCTGTTTCTCTCTCTGTCTGTCTGTCTCTCCCCTATGTAGGTCTTGGCATATTCGGGTCTTTTCCCATGTAAGGTTGAGAGTATATTGGCGATGTTTCAACGAGATACTCTCAACCTTACACGGTAAACCTTAAATGTCGCCAAGATACTCTCAATCTTACACGGGAAAAGACCCGAATATTCCAAGACCTACATACCTAAACCCATGAAAACCTTGTCTGTGTTATTGTGAACTGCCCAGAAAGATTTGGCTACTGGGCAGTCAATATATGGTAATTTATGAATCAGCTAATACACTGATCCATGAAAAACTTTCTTCTATGTAGCAAGATCCTGTATTGCCCATTGCAAATCTTTTCCCCACCATAGCAAAAAAAGAGGGGAGATTCCAGAATGATTAACCAAACACAACATTCTCAAACATAGCAGAGCTAAGCAAATGCTCATTTGTTCAATGGAAGTGAAATTAGATACCTTTTCAATACGGAGCTGCCCAGTCTCTTCTTCCAGACCTCGAAGTACCTTGTCTTGGCCACACAATTTTGTCAAGAGAGCCTGAAAACATAGGGAAAAAATGTACTGATTCCAACTAAAGCTCTCAGAAGGTGTGGTGGTGCGCAGGCACCTGGTTTTTAAAGGGCTTAGTTTACAAGTCAAACTTCTTTGAAAGAACATTTGGGCTTTTCATGATGCAACTTCCAACATTTTTGGACATGCTAGATGGGAGTACTGGAAGTTACAGCCCCAACTCTACCGGAGAAGGCTGATGAGAGACGTTTACAACTCGTGGAAGAAATCCTTTGCTTTATGATGATAAAAGTTTCATGGTTTCAAAATTCAATCGATCAACCTTTGAATTTAATTCACTGAAAGGTTCCAGATTAATCAGATGCTTCTGCCAGCTGCTTGACCAGTTACTACAAACAGATCTTTATATTTGCTGCTGATAAAAGTGAGAATAAGGCACGGACATAGGTCCCCTCAGTCCCAGTGAGCTACCCTTTATCCATACCAGAGTTCACCAAACTTTCAGACCTCAGGGACCACTAAATTCATAATTTTAAATCCCACAGACCAATAATATGAATTTTTTAGAAAGATAAATAGTATTTAGCGCAATATAAGAAATGCAAATAATTTTTCTACAGACCACAAACATTTTCTCACGGATTACCAGTTGGTGACCACTGATCCATACCATGCAAGAGAACCTAGTGTCTGGCCCTAAGGAGTGGGAAACTAATTGGAGAAGTACAATAGCACTTAGATTTATATACCACTTTCCTAATGCTTTTACAGCCTTCTCTAAGCAGTTAGCATATTGCCCCCAACAAACTGGGTCCTCATTTTACCCACCTCGGAAGGATGGAAGGCTGAGTCAACCCTGAACTGGTGAGATTTGAACTGCAGCTAACAGTCAGCTGAAGTAGCCTGCAGTATTGTATTCAAATCACTGCACACCATGGCTCATTATCCAAACCTGAACAAGTTATCCAAAATTGGATAAAAGTGAGAGTAGGGCTGGGCTTGGGGGGGTAACAATACAGAAACCTATCACTCCTGAGTAGGATGGAGCCCATCAAATAGCTCATCTGATCGTGTGTTGTCACTAGGGGTGGGAGTGGGAGGTGTACTGTTCTTTATTCTTTTATATTGGGTTTTTCATTTTTTTGTTAGCAATCCTGACCACTAAGAGTGAGTGGGTGGCGATATAGATAAATCTAATATATCCATACATACATACATATCCGATCACAACAGGGACATTTAAATAAGGACTTTCTGATAAACAGGGAAAGGGCTTTCTGATAAGCATTTTTGGGTAATGAAGGAAAAAGTTTGGGAAGCACTGGATTAGAGGGCTACCAAGATAGTATAAGAGCAGGTTTAAACCAAGAGCCCCAAGATCAAAGGACAGAAACATGTGGCCAAATGATGCAGTTTGATCCTGTGATTAAAGTGCTAGAATAATAATAATTAAAAAAAGCCTCTTCTACTGAGAATGATAGCGTGCCTTCAAATCAGTTTTGATTCCTGGGGACTGCCTAGACCAGGGGTCAGCAGCCCATGGCTCTGGAGCCGCATGTGGCTCTGGAGTCGCATGTGGCTCTGGAGCCGCATGTGGCTCTTTCATCCCTCTGCTGTGGCTCCCTGTTGCTGGTTGGCTCCACAATTGATAGGGCTTTTGGTTAGTACAGGTAGAGGAAAAAGGATGCTGCGCAAGGAGGAGACTCTTTGGTGGGGGAACCAACTTCCAGTCGGCAGAGGAAAAAGGACGCCGCACTAGGAGGAGACTATGATGGGGGAACCAGACTTCTGGTTGGCTCCAGAATTGAACGGGGCCTTCCGGTTAGAACCTTTGTGGCTCTTTGGGTGTTTAAGGTTGCTGACCCCTGGCCTAGACTAGTCCCTACAGGTTTTTTGGCAAGGTATTTTGGAAGTGAATTGCCATTGCCTCTTTTCTAGGGTTGAGAGAGAATGACTGGCCCAGAATCAGCCAGGTGACTTTGTACCCAAGGCAGGAGAAGAATTCAGGGTCTCCCATTTTCCAGCCTGATGCTTTAACCACAACCTCTTTCAAAGAAACAGGAGGCCCATGATAAAATTATTTAACTTAGACAAACTAAAATAGTCTTTCTAGACTTGGATGGAATCTTTTCTGTGGGGGCAGCAGTTTCTTGCTATTTGGTCCCAGGGAAATCTGCCTAATCACCTTTCTTCTTGTTCTTAGGCCAACAGTGGAAACACAGTTCTTCATTTTCATTTTACAATTGATCTTTGAGATTTTCTTTCTGTCTTTCTCAAATGGTGCTTTTCTTACTGCCACTGCATTTGAAGTAGTTTGGTTTTATCCAGTTTATTTTTTCCAACACAATTTGTGCCATTCGCAAATCTCAGCTTGATGATAAAGACTCCAGGAGGAGGTGGAAGAATGAACCTCTTTCAGGGGTAGGTAAATAAATAGCAGGCAGTCCTCAAGTTACGACCACATGTGAGTCTAAAATTTCTGTTAAACTTCAAACATTTGTTAAATGAGTTTTGCTCTTACCACCTTTCTTGCAACAGTTGTTAAATGAATTTAGTTTCCCCATTGACATTGCTTGTCAGAAGGTCATAAAAGGCGATCGCTGACAACTGTCAGAATTATGAGTCAGTTGCCAAACATTTTAATTTTGATCATGTGACCATGGAGGTGCTACAACAGTTGTAAGTATGAAAAACGGTCATAAATCACTTTTTTCAGTGCCATAGCTTTCAGTGATCGCTCAAGAAACTGTTATAAGTCCCTTACCACCTGTAAGGGAAATTGGCAATGCAAAACCATACACATCATCCATTGGTAAGAAAAGAGAAATACATACATCAATGTCACTTTCAAACCGCTGCCTGCCAGGAGAATGGCTGCTCCTTTCCCGCAGTGCATTTCGACCCTGGAAAGACAGCAAAGAGCATCCATGTTATCACCCCATAGATAGAACAGGGAAGAGGTGGCAGTTGGTGGCTTGAATACCATACATATTCTGAAGAGCAGGGGTGTCAAACTCAAGGCCCATGGGCCGCATCCGGCCCGTAGGGTGTTTAGATCTGGTCCACACCGTCACCCTGGAAACAGTGAAGATCTGGCCTGTGATGCCTCTGCCAAAGAAAATGGAGCTCGGGAGGGCCATGTGCGGCCCTCCCGAGCTCCGTTTTCACTGGTAGATGGTTGCAGGAAGCTGTCTAAGCTGAAAATGGAGCTCAGGAGCCCATTTTCTCTGGCAGAGCCCTTGGGCTGCCACAGGCGCCCCCAACACAAGTAATATTGAGTTGGCCACACCCACCCCAGCCCCTCGAGGTCAAACACAACCCTGATGCAGCCCTCAATGAAATCCGAGTTTGACACCCCTGCTCAAGATTTTTCCCCAAACCTGGATCTAACAAAGTTTCTATTAGTATTTGTGCAACCCTTACATAAAAAAAACCTAGCTGGTCAAGGAGAAAGCTAGGCAAAACATTAGTTTAAGGGAAATGTTGGTATCATGGAGGATTCTGACATATTATGACCATATCTCAAAAAGAGAAGCCTGAAAGAAATTGTTTAAAATACAAATGGTGATTCTTGATAAAATTAATTGAGAAAAAGCGATGCGGTCAAACGGGGTTTAGCCAAAATCTTGCTAAATTGTATTACCTCAGCAGCAACACAATATTCCAATGGAGCATTCAAGATTGGAAATGGCGATCACATAACTCCATAAACATGCAGCCATCATAAATATATGCAAATTGCCAAATGCCTGAATTTTGACCACATGACCATGTGAGGATTGGTAGTAAGTCACCTTTTTCACTCCTGTTGTAACTTCGAATGGTTGCTAAATGAAAGGCTATAAGGGAAGGACTATCTGTACTTATCTATGTATTACTAAACTTCTTGTGTCTGTTTTTGTAACCTTCAACTAGGCAAAACTGTAGAGATTATATGTGCAGGTTGTTTAGTTGGCTGACCACTAGATGACCACTAGCAGCTGAACCACAAGGTGAATTTTAGTGTCCTGCCTATGACTCATTCCCAAGGAATCTCTGCCCTTGGGAAGACCCTGACACACACTGGTACCAGCAGAGGTAACACAGAAATCATTTTCATCATAGCAAGTATCTATCTCAGCTTAGCACTCACTGAATAGGCAGCACCTCAGCCAATCATATATTGTTTCATTGTACATGCATCTTCACTGACCTATCATGATGTTACATGTATGTATCCCCTTGCATGAATTATAATAAAAGGGAGCTTTGGATTTGACTCTGGGCTCTCATCTCGAGGAAGAACGCGTATTTGACCTTATATCATGAGAGACCACCACACAAAACATTGCATCATCGTTGGTTTTTGAATCAACCTATCTCAGATAGGCTAACTTAAAGAATGTGAACAAAATCAGGGAACACTTATGTTATGTCCTCGGAGTTACGACCCGAGGAGCCTTGCCTGTTGCTAGCCGCCGCTGATTGGTCTAGACGCGGCTAGCTTTAAAGCGGGAACCCAGCTGCCTCCTGATTGGTTCTTTAGACTTGACAGCTAACTATTTAAGCAGCTGTCAAGTGAGGGAAGTTGTTGTTGCCGTTCTTGAGCATGTTGGCTCTGAGTGTTATTGTAAAAGTTGGCTAACAATAAAGCCTGTTAATTGTCATAGCCTCGGACCTCTTATTAGTTCTAAGGATTGAACACTGGCGACGAGGACTGGGGGTCGAACAACCACCGCCGCCGCGATGACAACCACGCTGCCCACATTCTCCCAGTTCGAGCCAGCTAACGAGGCTTGGGAGACTTATCTGGAGCGATTCGAATGCTTCCTCCAGGCTAACGACCTGTCAGATTTGTCAAGTGCCAGGAAGCGTGGTTACTTTTTGAGCTTCTGTGGCCGTGACATATTTGCCACAGCCAGGGCTTTAACCGCCCTCAACCTGTCTCCTCTGTTCCTTGGGAGACCCTATTAGAGAAATTACGGGCCCATTACTCTCCGGCTCCTTCCCGCATTGCAAGGAGACACTCTTTCAGACAGCGGTTCCAGAAAGAGGGGGAATCTATCAACGAGTACATGGCTTCCCTGCGTGTCGCCGCACTGCAATGTGAGTTTCGGGAATTGGATGAAATGTTGTTGGACCAACTAGTCACCGGAGTTCGGGACTTGAGGTTGCAGCGCCGACTACTTGCCCGCACTGACGTGACTCTTCAAGTGGCTTTAGATGAGGCTCGAGCCTCTGAGATGTCGGTGCGATCAGCTGCGGAAATCCAGAGATTTCACGCTGGAACCGCTGCCGAAGGAATGCAACAAACTGTCCACCATGAGGACATAGATGACGATGCACCGTCCGACGAAGACGATGGGGTAAGCCACCTCAAAGCGACTCGGAAAAAAGAGTGGAACACTGACTGGAAGGGCCCTCAAGGGGGTTGCCTCGGATGCGGTGGCAATCACCATCGTTCGGAATGCTGATTCAAAACAGCGATTTGCCGCCGCTGCGGCCGAAAGGGTCATCTCTTGAGAGTCTGCCGAGCGTCCCTTCCCGCATATCAGGGACCCAACCCCCAAGTCAAGCCCAAGCAAGGCGCAAAGAGATTGCCTCGCCGCCGTGATGAATGCCATGCAGTTGACCGTGAGGGGATCGTCGCTGATGCCGCTGTGAGCCACGCCTCCGCCGCCGTTCCCGCCAACAAAATTTACCTCAGCGTAAAGTTAGAGGGGGTCCCTCTTAAAATGGAGGTTGACACCGGCTCTTCGAGATCTCTCATTGCTTGGCATACACTGCGGTGCCTACTGCCTAAATTCACGAAACGGTGCCTCCAACCCTGTCAAATTATTTTAAGGGACTATCAGGGGAACCCAATTCCTACTGCGGGTTGCACCTCTCTTCACGTCTCTTTTGGGTCTTTTGAGGGTCGTTTGCCCCTCATAATAGTTAGAGACGACCTTCCAAGCCTCCTAGGCTTGGATTGGTTTGCTGCCCTGCACCTTGATGTGTCAGGGATCCACACCACAGATCCAGACACCCCGGCCCAACTCTTTTCCGAATTTGCCGATGTATTCGACGGCCATTTAGGCAAATATACTGGTCGCCCGATTTCCTTCAATCTGGATCCTCAGGTTGCCCCAATTCGCCTAAAGCCGCGGAGGGTGCCGTTAGCGCTCCGTCCTAAAGTGGACAAGGAGCTTGACAAACTCATTGCCCAGGGAGTCCTAGAACCTATTGAATATTCACATTGGGAGACCCCTATTGTGATCCCTCTTAAACCGGACGGATCCATTAGGATCTGTGCCGATTACAAATGCACTATAAATAGGGCCCTGCAGGCGAATCGGTACCCTCTTCCGGTGGTGCAGCAATTACTTCACTCGTTAGGCCGTGGGCAGGTGTTCGCCAAACTGGACCTTGCCCAGGCATATCAGCAGCTTCCGGTGGATGACGCGACCGCCATGGCCCAGGCGATTGTCACCCACCGGGGCGCTTTCCGGTGCAATCGCCTGCAGTTTGGAGTCAGCATAGCTCCCGGACTGTTCCAGGGCCTGATGGAGCGGTTGCTCCAGGGGCTCCCCGGGATCGTGCCATACTTCGACAACGTTCTGATCTCGGCTATTGACAGATCAGAACTCGTCGAACGTCTCCGCGCCGTCCTTGGCCGTTTCTGGACTGCGGGGTTGAAGTTGAAGAAGGATAAATGCCACATAGGGGTGTCACGGGTAGAGTTTCTAGGTTTCCTGGTGGATTCCAAGGGAATCCACCCCGCACGTTCTAAGGTTGAGGCAATTAAAAATGCCCCAACGCCTACTAATAAGGCGGAACTGCAAGCGTTCCTAGGGCTCCTCAACTTCTACTCTGTATTTGTGTCCCATAAAGCTTCGGTAGCCGAGCCCCTTCACAGGCCCTTGAAGGCCAAGGCCCCTTGGCGTTGGAACCAGGCCGCTGCTAACGCGTTCCAGGCTGTCAAAGACATCCTCGCGTCGGCAGCTGTCCTGGTTCAATACGACCCTTGTCTACCTCTGTCCCTAACATGTGATGCCTCCCCCTATGGGGTGGGTGCTGTTTTGAGCCATCTCCTTCCTGATGGCTCGGAGGCCCCTATTGCATTCTACTCGCGCACATTATCAGCTGCCGAGCGTAATTATAGCCAGCTAGATCGTGAAGCCCTAGCCGCGGTAGCTGGAATCGAAAGATTCCACGACTACCTTTATGGTCGGTTCTTTTCCCTTATTACCGACCATAAGCCTTTATTGGGGTTATTGTCAGGGAACAAACAAACTCCCCAAATCCTATCCCCGCGCATGTCCCGTTGGGTGGAATTCTTAGCTGCCTACTCCTACCAGCTAATATACAAACCAGGAAAGTTTATTGGGCACGCTGACGCGCTCAGCCGTTGCCCCCTCCCTATGACAGATTCGGACCCTGCCCCAACGTCCCCTGTCCTTCTTGTTGAGGACTGGGACGTCTCCATCTCCGCCACTTCTATACGTGACCTTTCTGCACGGGATCCTATTCTCTCTACAGTTTTGGATTGGGGGCGCAGGGGGTGGCCATGGGGGCCAGGGCCCCCCAAATTCCAGCCATTTATTCGGCGGCAGCATGAGCTGTCCGTCCTCAAAGGGTGCCTATTGTGGGGGAATCGGGTGGTGGTTCCCCCTGATCTTAGACGGCGCATACTAGCTTGTCTGCACGATGCCCATCCAGGCATTGTGCGGATGAAGGCCCTTGGTCGTAGTTACGTCTGGTGGCCAGGAATGGACCAGGAGATCGAAGCCTGGGTGGCAACCTGCCCACTATGCCAGGCTTCCAGACCGGCCCCAGCAGCTGCACCAGTCAGGACCTGGGAACTCCCCAGGACCCCGTGGGCGTGAGTCCATGTGGACTTCGCAGGACCCTTTCTAGGCCAGACTTTTCTGATTTTAGTCGATGCCTACTCTAACTGGGTGGAAATAGGTCTCACGCCGTCCCCCACCACAGGGGCAGTCATCCGAATATTAGACGGCCTGTTCGCTACCCATGGGCTACCCGATGTTATCGTCACCGATAACGGAGCCCAGTTCACCTCGGCACCTTTCCGTCAGTTCTTGGAGAAGCTTGGCATTCGCCATGCACCTACGGCCCCGTTCCACCCGGCCGGAAACGGCCGGGCTGAAAGGGCCGTACGATCTGCTAAGGGGACTTTGGGCCGCCTGAGTTCCTCGAATTGGCACCAAAAGATATGCCAATATCTATTAGCGCAACACACCACCCCTTGTCCAACTACTAACCTCAGTCCGGCTGAAATGCTAATGGATCGGCGCTTATGGACCACTTTAGATCGCCTACACCCAAGTTTTGCTTCTGACACGCCCAACACATCCGTATTCCATACAGATCGTTCCAGGAAGGGGACCTGGTATACGTGGAAAATTACGGGGGTGGCAGCCGATGGCTCTCAGGTCAAATCATTCAACTAACCGGACCCTATTCTTATAGGGTCCTACTGGGAGATGGTCGTCAGTGGCACCGCCATGTGAACCAATTACGTCGCAGAATCCCTGGGGAGGGGCAGCCAACCCTAGACCATAACAACCCATCTTCAACAAATGACGCCGAGACACCCCCTGACAATGAAAACCAGCCTACAATAAACGGTGCCGACCCGAATCAAAACACTCCCACTACCACAATGGGAGTCACACCAGGCCTCTCAGGCGCTCTGGCGAAATCCGCTGAGGTTTCTATTCCCGTTGCGATCTCGACGGCTGCCTTACCTGTAATCCTAGACACTCCAGCGACATTCCGGTCGGATTCCAACCCACAGGCGCAGTCTCCAGCCGCGCACAGGGATGACAGCCCTGCTCCTCCTACTCCGACAACGCCAGCCCGCGTACTAAGAAAATCAGGGTGGAGCCGACATCGTCCGGCCTATCTAGCCGACTACGCTTGCGCTGTCTGGGGGTGAGGGGTGTTATGTCCTCGGAGTTACGACCCAAGGAGCCTTGCCTGTTGCTAGCCGCCGCTGATTGGTCTAGACGCGGCTAGCTTTAAAGCGGGAACCCGGCTGCCTCCTGATTGGTTCTTTAGACTTGACAGCTAACTATTTAAGCAGCTGTCAAGTGAGGGAAGTTGTTGTTGCCGTTCTTGAGCATGTTGGCTCTGAGTGTTATTGTAAAAGTTGGCTAACAATAAAGCCTGTTAATTGTCATAGCCTCGGACCTCTTATTAGTTCTAAGGATTGAACAACTTACTCTCATTGGGATTGAAATTTTTGGCAAAATTGTGATTGTTTCAGTGCCACCAGCTGCTGAACTGCTGCAGTGAGGCACAGCCATGTGACTGTCATTCTCGTTAACACTTCCCAGAAACGGCCCTTTGTCCCACCTTCCTCTGGTTTCTGCGTCCAATTGGCTGGCAGCAAAGCCCAATGGGTGAGCAGCAATTGGCTGCTTTGAAACCAAAGCCGAAGTCTGAAATATCTTAACAGTGGTGGGCAGTGAGGAAAGGATGAGAATGTGCCTTAGATGTCTTCTGGCAAGGTAGGGCTAGCTGGGGGTTGCTGGAGGTTGACAAGTGAGTCTCCCTGGATCCCACAGGTCCCTTGGTTCCCCCTATCCCCAGCACAATGGCTGGCAGTTCCATAGGGGGGAGGAGGAGGAGGAGGAGGAGGAGGAGGAAGAGGAGGAGGAGGAGAACAACGACTCTCCTAAAGGTATGAGGAAACAGAAACAGTGCCAGGCTATATTATATGTGGAAAGAAGGATAACCCAATGTGTAGTAAGCTGCCTATCACCATATACCATTATTTTTGGATACTTATAGTTCTTCCAAACCATTTTGCATCTAGTGGTTCACATCCCTGCCCAAGTATCTACTGTGCAACCAGGAATAAATGTTCCAGCTACTGATTGGTTCATACCACTCTGAACAATGGTAGAAAAGAGTCATATAAATATAACAATTAGACGTTCTATGCAGTTATCTAATTAATTATTTGACTTAATATTGCCTGGGATGGTGGGGTTGTTGGCTGAGTAACAGAGAAGGAACTGAGTACAAATCTACATACCGTGATCCCTATAGATGTCCTTTTCCCTGGGGTGGGCCGAGTGGACAGGGGAGGAAGGGGTGGTAGGTGCAGGTAGCTTGATGAGGCAGAGTGGGGGGTTATCTGTAGGAAAAGGGAAGGCAATATTAAGGGATATCGCCAAGAAAGGTTAGGATCAAGTCTGTGTTTTATAACATAATTCTATGGGAAGGCAGAAAAAATTGAGTGTGTGTTATACACAAAGCACTTTTCCAAAACCTCTGAGCTTTCATTCTAGACAGGAAGCAGATTTCTAGCTCTAATGATCACAAAAGAATTCTTGAACACAAACGTGGAAATTTCAAGTGGTTGAGGACAAGGATCAGCTTTCTGCAAGATAATCAAAGTCGCTAGAGGTAGCCTTCAGCCTGACAATTATGGTTGTAAATTGTGTCGTAAAGCAGGTCATGACCAGACACAATTTTTACTTTGCAGTGGTCATTAAGCAAACACAGTGATCATAAAGAAACAGAGCAGCTATTAAGCAAACTCATTATTCACTATAAATAAAGGCCAATTTCTAGAAAAAAAATATTTTAAAACTCAGTCACGTGATCATAGGATGCTGCAAATAGCCATAAATGTAGGTTGGCTGCCAGGTGCCCGACATGTGGTACTGTGACCTGTGGGGAGGTGGCTGTTGGAACTGCGGAATCAGGTACCGCCCAGGAAGTTCCATTGTAACATCCAGTGGTTGCTAAGCAATTGGTTATAAATGAGAACTATTTCTATTTTGCTTTATTGGCATAATTTATACCAATTATGTAATTGGGCTGCAGAACTCAGCTTATGCCAATTCAGAATTACAGGTAGTCCTCAACTTATGACCACTATTGAGTCTAAAATTTATATTGCTAAGAGAGAAATCTGTTAAGTGAGTTTTGCCCCATTTTACGACTTTCCTTGCCACATTTGTTAAGCAAATCACTAGAGTTCTTAAATTAGTAAGACGTTTGCTAAGTGAGTTTGTCTTCCCCATTGACTTTGCTTGTCAGAAGGTCGCAAAAAGGGATCACATGACTCTAGAACACTGCAACCGTCAATAATGTGAGTCAGTTGTCAAGCATCTAAATGTAAATCCTGTAACCATGTGGATGCTGCAATGCTCATAAGTCACTTTTTTCAGTGCCATTGTAACTTTGAACGGTCACTAAATGAGCCGTTGTACGTCGAGGATTACCTGTACTTAGCCACAGATTTCAATATTTTCACTAAACAATACAGGTAGCCACATACAATCCTAGTCACGATGAATGTGAAGGACATATTCTGTCTGTAAATGTGATACTCCAGACTTAGAATATCTAGATTTTGTAGGCTAGATCAGTGATTCCCAAAGTGTGAGCCGCGGCTCCCCAGGGAGCCGCGCTATCGTCATGGGGGCGCCGCGGAATATCTGCGCCCGCTGGGTCTGGCGCTGATGCGCCATTTCTGGGGCGTCTGGTGCACATGCGCAGTTGCAGGTCGGATTTCCGGGGGAGCCGCGGGCGAAAAAGATTGGGAACCTCTGGGCTAGATAAAAGATGTGAGGGAGCATAGCCTGCAGAGCAGAAAGGAAAAATGTTACCCATCTCTGCCTCTCCGATACTCACCAGTCGGCCATGAAGCCGGGACATGACCAAAGCACGGGACGAGCCAACTGATGAAGACAGGTAACCTCGGTCTGTAAACTGGCAAAAACATAGAGAGATTCATGAGAGATTCAAATTCAGATTACTAGACCAAATTCAATTTATTTGCTTATTTGATTTGTACAGGCCTCATCTAATCTTAAAACAGCATCAAACCACAAAAATTAATCAATAAAATAAACATACAAACAAACTGAACCAGGGGTAGAAACATAAGAAACACAAAGAATAACCAGAATGAATGGCAGGATCAATATTATATCTCATGCAATCCAACTATTGGAAAAATTCTCCACAATCACCAGACCACCCCTAAAGATGATGGCAAAATCACTAACAAGCATAAGAAATCAGGAGCCAAGGCTGTTCAAATGAATACAGCTTTATTGCATGCTAACACTCTCCTACAACAGGGGTCTCCCAACCCCCCTGGCCGCGGTCCACCTCCAGGCCTTGAGCCATTTGGCACTGGGCAATGGAAGTGGCATGTGAGTGGACACATCCCAACTAGCACAAACTGCAGGTGTGTGTGTGCAGGCACACTGCATTTGTGTGAGCAGCAGGTGCATATGCCTGCTGCTCACACAAATGAAGTTGCCTGTGCACACGCCTGCCCACCACTTGCACAAAATCATCCCCTCTCCCCATAACAGGTCCGCAAAGCCAAAAAGGTTGGGGAACGGTGCTCTTCAAAAATCTGAACTACTAATGCTCAAAGCAAACTGGTGGTGGATATGAATCAATGGAATTCAAAGTGGACTGGATTTCTTGGTGGTGCAAAGCAGGGGTGAAATGCTCCCGGGTTCAGACTGAATCGCGCGATCCGGTAGCAATGAGGGTGGGTAGTTCGGAGAACCGGAAGCAAAAATCCCTGCCCTCCCCCACCGCCCATGCCTCGCTGTTCCTCTTCTCTGTCTCTGAAGCTCAGTGGTGATATAGCTGCAAATGGCTTTAAATGATTGCCGCGGTGCTTCAAAGGGCCGCACTACAGCCGATCAGCGCTGTAGGCAGCTAGTAGACCGGTGCCTCTATTTTTAAAGAAAGTAGACTGGTACACTCCCAAGTTTTGTATACTTTATTATTTTTATTATTTATTATTATTAGCCATGCCCATTCAGTCACCTGATCACCAAGCCATGCACACCAATTAAGCCACACCCACAGAACCGGTAGGAAAAAATTTTAGATTTCACTCTTGGGGCAAAGGGATATTAAGACGGATGACATGCTAAACCCCTCCCTTGAGGGCTCCTACAATCACATCTTCAGAACCTTTCAAAAGCCCAAGAGGATCATGGTTAGTTTAAGCTCAGGAAGAATGATATTCCAATGAGGTTTCTGTGCTTACTGAAGCCGGAATTTCCACTTACTCTGTTTTGTTGCAGTCTCCCTATTGAGGGGACTAAGCCATCTTCACCCACAGGCCGGACTCTAAGGAGATGAGGACTCTGAATGTACCGCCTAGCATAGGAGTCTTCAGAAGTAGGAAACACATCATAACGGTCTGCAGGGGTCAGAGAGTGGCTTTTGTAGGCCGATGATGCAACAGCATAAGGGTTAATGGGAAGGCATTTGTTGGGAGCAATGTCCACCCTCCCCATGGGAATGTTGGCATGCAGAGTTCTTGAAGAGCTCATGATGGAGAGATCATCACAGGAGGCAGCCTGTGCAACTACAGATGCTGGAGGACTCCGATGGGCATCATAAGGGCTCCGATGGGCATCATGCATGCTCGGCAGGTGAGGCTGTGGCAACTTTGAGGATTCATCTGGCGCTACCGGCAGGGAATAAGCACGGGAGGAACGCAGTGAAAACAAAGGGGAAGGCTGAGATTTCTGAGATGGAGAAGAAGGAGGTGGACTCTCAGACGAAGGTGGTAGCGGGGTCCCTGGCCGGGCAGAAAACTTAGTGCAACTAATAGGAGAGGGACGTCCATGAGTCTGGGACGACAGGGAGCTGCCAAGAGAAGATGAAGGAGAAAATAAAGTAAATCATGGTGATCCTTAAGCCCTGTTCCAACAGCCAAAGTCTGTACAGACATCTTCTACTATATCTTTTCCCATTCCAATCTTGGCAACTTTAAGACTTGTAGACTTCAACTCCCAGAATTCCACATCCAGCCATGCTGGCTGAGAAATTCTGGGAATTGAAATCCACAGATCTTAAAAGTTACCAAAGTTGGACATCCATCCTCTACAGCAGGGGTGTCAAACTGGTGGCCCACGAGCCAGATGCGTCACGCGCACGCCATGCCACCAGCTCCACAAATGGGGGAAAACACTGCAAAATGTCACATGACAGCAACGTGACGCGGCGAGTTTGACACCCGTGCTCTACAGCATCCAGAGCAGTGAAATTCGTTTTGCTTCTCCTTACCTCAATTCTGGCTGCTCTTTCTTTTCACAGCAGTAGCTCCCATTGAGCGAACTGGATAAAGAAGCCCTCTTAAGGCAAGGAGATCCTGTCTGGATGTCAGGCAGGTGGAGGCTCTCGGACGAGGAGGCCCGGGCCTCCTGGATCTCTGAGAGATGGGCAACTTCTAGTGACTCAGTGCTCTTGGCACAATCACCCTGGGGGAGCCGGATGTCCTCAAAGCTGGTGTGGGCGGACACTGACTGGCTGTGGAGACCCCCTTGATTGCTGAGGTGGAGCAGAAGGGGAATTTTTTAATTTTAAAAAATATTTATTTTGTAACCAAGCTTCATTGTTTTTACCAACAACTCAAAGTGCCGAACATATTCCATGCACCTTCCTTCTCCTATTTTCCTCACAATAAAAACCCTGTGAGATGTGTTAGGCTGAGAGTGAGTGGCTGGCTCAAAGTCACCCAGCCAACTTTCATGCGTAAGACAGGACTAGAACTCACAGTCTCCCGGTAATTGGCCCAAAGTCACATGCAGTTAGTTTTCATGCCTAAGGCAGAACTAGAACTCACAGACTAGCTTGTTTTCATGCCTAAGGCGGGACTGGAACTCACAGTCTCCTGGTGATCGCCCCTAAGTCATCCAGCTAGCTGTCATGCCTAAGGTAGGACTAGAACTCACAGATTCCTAGTTTCTAGTCTTGTACCTTAACCACTAGACCAATAAATCCAAGTGACTTTTCTAGGTTTCCATAACATTGCCCATTATTCCCAGTACAAAATCTGGTTCCTTTCTCTTCCATGAAATGCTGCTCTGTCCAACTGACTCCACCGAGATCATTCCCAGTTCTTCTACAAGGATACTTACACATCCAGGTTTTCTTTTCAGAAAATTCGGTTTTTCTGTTCTTCCACTATCCATTTTTAACTGACCAATTCTTACTTAAATAGTATTCACCCTCTTTCCAAGTGAGTATTCTTTCTGGAACTTTCTACAATACATTATTCCCCAACTCCTTAGACATCTGACTACACAAAACTGACCCACAACAGGGTTGTGTGCCTTCCCTATACCCAGCCCTTACAGGTTTCCACAGTTGCACTCAGCAGCAGCTGACTGGTTCATGGCCTTGATCCAGCTATTCATATCCAATTGGGTGTCTGCACTGAAATAGTAAGTCCGCATGCCAGGGTGTTCAGCCTATGGGAAAAAAGCAAAGGGAAAGAAATTCCATGTAATGGTTGGAGCCTCCTGAAGGGGGCAGAAGATACACTCAGAACAACAGCAGAAAAAGAGAGCGTTGGAATTGTTGGTTTCCTGTACTACCCCTGGCAAATAATGTTACTCTGCTTTATAGTGGCTGAGCTGTTGCTCAATTCTTTTTGTGGGGTACTTCAAGATAACTCTGCAGCAGTATTTTTTTTTAAAAGTTTTATTTTAACATTCTTATCCAATAACATATCCAATAACATATTTAATGTACCATCATATACAATTAATCGGATCTGCCCGGTCACCACCCACTTCCTTTTACTCTCCTTCTCTACCTTCTTCTACTTTCCACAACCATCCTCCCCCTCTCTTATCTACATCCTCTCCTCCTTCCTCCCTACTCCTTTCTTCTCCCTCTTCTATCCCTCTTCCTTCCTTTCCTCTTCCTCCTCTTCTCTTTCCTACCTCCTTCTCTCTTCTACTTCCTTCTTTCCCATCATTCTGAAGTGGTAGCCAGGCAGCTCCGATCTTACATTAATTATACATCTTCAATCATCTTTGTACATTAACTATCAATCCATTTTCTACCCTCATCCCCCCTCCCCTCCCTTCCCCTTCCTCCCCCCACCTGCAGCAGTATTTCTCAATCTCGGAAGCTTGAAGATATCTGGACTTCAACTCCCAAAATTCCTTAGCATGGTTGGCTGGGGAATTCTGGGATTTGAAGTCCACACATCTTCAAGCTGCCAAGGTTGAGGAACGCTGTTCTGTAGGATGGTTGCCTGACTGCCTTAGCAAGGAGACACCATGTCAGTGTTCCAGAAAACCCCCTCTTCAAGTAAAGACTCCGAAGCGAGCATCTTTCAAAGTTCTTTTGCTAGGATAGGTAAACTGGCACAATCTGGGAGATCCGGGTCTTCCCGCAGTGAAACACACTCCAAAACCGGCACCCCCTTGACCCCTCTGCTGATCACGTGCTCCAATCGCCATCCATCCATCTCGAGACATCACTCCGACCATTCCTTCTCCAGATGCAGTCCTGGCCTGACCTTGACCGGCAGGAAGAATGTTATTATGTCTAATGGCCCCTTTCTACTAACCCCCCTTCTCCTACTTTCCCACACAGGAGAAAGTGGCAGCATCCAGTGAAGGACAATGAATGGACCTGGATTTCCCCTGTCCGCCATCCTATGTGACTGTTTCACTGCCCTAAAGGTAGGATAGGAGCTTCTGTAAGCAATTCTAAAACCTCGGCAGGAATGCTGCAGGGATTTGTCCTGGCAGTCACCAGGAGTCAACGCTAACTCAGAGACAACACCCCACCCAAAAAAGAGGTTCTGCATTAGATTTTGTACCATTTCTACATCTTCCAATCTATGCATCTCATGGTATTGAGCAGGGAGTTGGACTAGAAGACCTCCAAGGTCCCTTCCAACCCTGTGTTCCAATTCTGTATTTTGTGTTCCTCTATCTGAAAGTCAGATAGAGGGACACGGTGGCTCAGGGGCTAGGACATTGAGCTTGTAGATCAAAAGGTTGGCATCTCAGTGGTTCGAATCCCTAGTGCTGCTGTGTAACGGGGTGAGCTCCTGTTACTTGTCCCAGCTTCTGCCAACCTAGCAGTTTCGAAAGCACATAAAAATGCAAGTAGAAAAAATAGGGACCACCTTTGGTGGGAAGGTAACAGCGTTCCGTGCGCCTTTGGTGTCTAGTCATGCCAGCCACATGACCATGGAAATGTCTTCGGACAGCGCTGGCTCTTCGGCTTTGAAACGGAGATGAGCACCGCCCCCTAGAGTTGGCAACGACTAGCATGTATGTGCGAGGGGAACCTTTACCTTTACCTTATCTGAAAGTCTCTGTAGATCAACTGCTACCAGGCAGAGCAAGAAATCCTAGTTGATGCAGTTTTAAACTAACTGAAGTGAAGCTTCTTTCCAGAAGCGGGACATACACCTGCCCTTGAGTTCCTTGATGAGAAAAAAGCAGACTCAAAGATTCTAAATCAATATATCGTACAGGTAGTCCTCAACTTACAACTACAACTGAGCCTGGAATTTTGTTTATAAGTCACTGTGGTCATTAAATAGGTCACCAAATGACTTGAGCTGATTTTATGACCATTTTTATGATGAAATGTAAAGCAAGTCATCACAGTCGTTAAGCAAAAGGCAAGGTCATTAGGCAAACCCCATGGTCATTAACCAAATCCAGCGTATGCAATGGGTGGCTTTTGCCATTTTCTGCTGGAAAACGTGAACCAGCTGCCAATCACCCAAAATGCAATCTGTTGATTGGAGGGGAAGGGGCGGCAGCATTTGTAACTTCAAGATAGGTCCTAAATAGCGTTTTCAAAGTCTGTCATAATTTTGCATTGTCATTAAGCAACCAATCATAAGTGGAAACTACCTATATGAGATAGATGAGCCAACAATACTGGCGAATAGAATAGGGTAGGATAGGATAGGATAGGATAGGATAGGATAGGATAGGATAGGATAGGATAGGAATAGGAATAGGAATAGGAATAGGAATAGGAATAGGAATAGGAATAGGAATAGGAATAAAATCTTTTATCACTTTAAATATACTCTAATCCAGGGGTCTCCAACCTTGACAACTTTAAGACTTGTGGACTTCAACTCCAAGAATTCCTGGGCCAGCTTTGCTGGCTGAGGGATTCTGGGAGTTGAAGTCCACAAGTCTTAAAGTTGCCAAGATTGGAGACCTCTGCTTTAATCAACATACATTAAAATGAAATTTTGTTCCATTTAGCTCTCAATAGATAACCATTATGCATATCACCTCATACACACATATATATGATGCAAAGAAACATCAGTCTAGCTTGGATGTATACATATACATGGTGGGGGAAAAAAGAATCCTATGAGTTTACAAGACGGCATAGGAACTAAGCTGTTACAGATAACAGATATCTGTTAGATATTTCGAAACCTCCTCCCAGAGGGAGCAACAGAAACAGACCATGAAGTGGATGTGTAGATTCTCTAATGATGCTTTGAGCTCTAAGCACATAGCACTTATAAGCAGTATCTTGAATAGCAGGAAGTGAGCTTCCTATAATCTTCTCTGCTGTCTTTACCACTCTCTGTATAGACTTTCTATCTGAGGCACTGCTACTACCAAACCAAATAGCGATGCAGTTTGTTAAAATGCTCTCCATTGCGCCTCTGAAAAAAGTGGCCAGGAGAGAAGGAGAAAGATATGCTCTGCTCAGTATTCACCGCACATAGATATTGCCTCATTAAAGCTGAGGCAATGGTCAGATTCTAGGGTGATTTCAAGGAAACGGTGATCCTGGACATTTAAGAAAAGTTCCATCATCACAGTAGAGGCAAAAGCATAAATGAAGTCCTTCCACCTGACCTTGAATACAAAGCGACGGTTCTTCTTCTCCTTGGAGAAAGCTGTCCGAATCTCATAGCTGGGGAGGAGGATACTGCCCAAAACCATCTCTTCACGGCTATCTGGAACACACCCCACAAAACCCCACAGAAAGAAACTTCAATGTGTGCTTCTCAGGGCTCCTGCTCAGAAAGTTACAACTCCCCAATTTCCACCAACATAACTGTTTCAAGGAACTGGGTTACGCTTATAGCAATGTTCCTCAATTTAAAACCGTCATTAAACAAACAGTCATAAACCAAGGACTACCTGCATTTTTTTTTAAACTTCTGTTCCCAGAACTTGGGAATGTTGCTTTGATCTCTACCTGTTGATGCATCGCCACACCTGATCTACAAAACAGTCCTACCTCCAAAATGCTCTGCTTTCATCTCAAGGAAACTGAAACAGAAACTCAAGAAAATCCGAATTACCTCGGTAGTAGAAGAGGCAGTAATTGGAAAGGACAAACCAACGCCGTTTCCATAGTTTGAGCCCAGAGCTATCCTAAAAGAACCAAAAGGAAAAGTTAGTGGGTTAGTCAAAAGCTGGGTCAAAGTTTTTCCTCAGTAGAACAGGATTGCCTGATTTTAACTTTTTGTAGGGGGAAGATCCATTACAGTTGTATATTGATATCACATGAGTCAGGGTCATTTAATGCTCGTGATCAGAATTTTCTATTTTTTCCCCCCTGTGGTTTTAAAACATGGCATAAATGGACTGGCATAAATGGATTGATTTTAAATTGGGTTTTAGTAGTATTTTAAATTTTAAATTCATTTTAATTCTGAGCCATTTAGTAATTTTATATTTTAAATCCGTTTTAATTGTATATATTTTGTATTTTACTCTGGCTGTACACCGCCCTGAGTCCTTCGGGAGATTATAATAATAATAATAATAATAATAATAATAATAATAATAATAATAATAATAATAATAATAATAATAATAATAATAAAAGGGAATTGTGAAGAGTTATTTGGTTTTTAAAAGATGTTAAACCTAATTGAAAACTAGCTACAGTTTTAGAATGTTTCCGAATCAAGAAAGCAAGAAAATAACATACTTCAGCAAAGTACAGGTACTCCTCGGTTTAATAACCATTCATATACAGGTAGTCGTCAACTTACAACCACAATTGAGCCCAAAATTTATGTTCCCGAGTGAAAAAATCTGTTAAGCGAGTTTTGCCCGATTTCTTGACACATTTTTTAAGTAAATCACTGCAACTATTAAGTTAGTAAAACGGTGAATCTGGTTTCCCCACTGACTTTGCTTGTCAGAAAGCCCCAAAAGGAGATTGCATGATCCCGGGACACTGCACCCGTCATAAATGTGAGTCAGTTGTCAAACATCTGAATGTAAATCACATGACCATGGGGATGCTGCAATGATCATAAGTGTGAAAAATGGTCATGTCACTTTTCTCAATGCCATTGTAACTTTGAATGGTCACTAAGTGAAATGTTGTTAGTCGAAGACTAACTGCAATAAACATTTGTAGTTACAGTGGCACTGAAAAAAATGACTTATGACTGTTTTTCACGCTTACGACCATTGCAGCATTCCCACGGTCACATGATCAAAATTCAGATACTTGGCAATTAGCTCATATTGATGACGGTCATGTGATCCCTTTTTGTGACCTTGTGACAAGCAAAGTCATTGAGGGAGCCATATTCACTTATTAATCATGTTATTAGCTTAACAGCTGCAATGATCCATTTAACGTGGTGAGAAAGATAGTAAAATGGAGCAGAACTCATTTAAGAACTGTCTCACTTAGCAATATAAACTTTGGGCTCCATTGTGGTCATAAGTCAGGAAGTCTCTGTAATCAATTTTGTGAAAGCTTAAGACTTTAAAATAAAAATTGCTTAAGTCTTAAAAGGTGCTATCAGACTCCTTCTGATTTTGGGCTACTTAAATTAACACCGTTTCTTTCCTACAGATCCCCCTTAAGATCCATCATCCCTCAAACTATGAAATCTGCATTTCTCAAAAACTGTTTACCTGCTTATAAAGCCAGCCACGCATTATAACAGGAGAGTTAGGATCTCTCTTGATGGAGTTTGCTCTCTTCCCAAATGTGTGCACTTTCTGGACCGGCCGGGCCATGTGCGGCTATGGAGAAACAAATGGGTAAATGCAAAATCAACTTGCTGTATAAACAGCACACTGTCTATTGAGCTTTCCATCTGTTTAGCTCAACATTACTGATCTTAAACATAGTTCTCCAGAGCTTCAAAGCAAGAGTCCTAGTTGAAAAGCTAAGAACTGAACCTAAAATGAGCCATGGTGGTGCAGTGTTAGAATGCAGTACTGCAAGCTACTTCTGCTGACTGCCGGCTGCCAGCAATTTAGCTCAAATTTCACCAGGCTCAAGGTTGACAACTTAAGCCTTCCATCCTTCTGAGGTCAGTAAAATGAGGACCCAGATTGTTGGGGCAATATGCTGACTCTGTAAACCGCTTAGAGCTGTAAAGCACTATAAAGCAGTATATAAGTCTAAGCACTATTGCTATTGCTATTAAGAAAACAATGTCTCTTTCTGTGGCCCATAGCAGGAAAAAAATGGTGTTTTTGCTTCTCTCAAGGAATTTAAAACCTCAAAGTTAGAAATACGAGGAAAGGGGTGCATTAACAATGTATTTGAGGGCCAGGTGAATAAGACCTGAGAAGACAGCATGTGGTCTCTTATGAAGAACGTACTTACCAAAAGAAGTGAAAAGAATGTGCATCTATACCAGAGGTCTTCAAACTTGGCAGCTTTAAGACTTGTGGACTTCAACTCCCAGAATTCTCCAGCCAGTATAGCATATATGGCTGGAGAATTCTGGGAGTTGAAGTCCACAAGTCTTAAAGCTGCCAAGTTTGAAGACCTCTGATCTATACACTCAGTTACACCGAAGTGGGAGTTGGATGAATCAGGAGAAATCCAAACATAAATTGCAACATAAATTGGGAATATAGTAAAATCAATGGAATGGATAAGTGAGTGAGTGAAATACAGGTAGCCCTCAACAGTTAATTTAGTGACTTTTTGAAGTTACAATAGCACTGAAAAAAGTGAGCTATGACCATTTTTCACACTTATGGCCGTTGCAGCATCCCTCTGGTCATGTGAATCAGATGCTTGACAACTGACTCACATTTATGATGGCTGCAGTGTCCCAGAGTCATGGGATCCCCTTCTGCAATCTTCTGAAAAGCAAAGTCGATGAAGGAGCCAGATTCACTTAACCATGGTGTTATTAATTGAACAACTGCAGTGATTCACTTTACAAATGTGGCAAGAAAAGTCGTAATTTAATAGATTTCTCACTCAGGAATTTTGGTCTCAATTGTGGTCGTAAGTTGAAGACAACTTATAATGAAAATGAATAAATGTGAACAGAACATAAAAGTGAATTATTGTAGGAAATATCAAGGAAGCTGGCCAAATGCAAAGAACAAATGAGAATTGTATCAGAAAACCTATTTTTTTTCTTCCTAATGTTTTCGCTGCAGGTATAAGGTCTTTTTTTTGGATCAAATGTTGATCCATTAATTGCAACCATTAGTGGCAGGAAAAAAGTAGATGGCTAAAAAGGAAATGGAAGAAAGTAAGTTTTGTTTGGGTGAAATTGATAAGATCCTCAAAAGGAGATGTTCAAAGACTCAAAGCAATGTGCAAATGTATGGATGGACTTGATGGATGTCAGTATAGTCTGAACTAGGGCAGAAATATACGGTAAATGGTACAAATGGATTTAACTGTATCTTATTTTGTTTTCCTTCATTACTTGCCTCCATTATTTTTTACTTAAGATCTCAAGATTTTACTTAAGATCTCAAATGGACAGCTAACATCAAAAACATCATTAAAAAAGGACAACAAAGAATGTTCTTTCTGCGCCAACTCAGTAAGCTCAAACTGCCCAAGGAGCTGCTGATCCAATTCTACAGAGGAATTATTGAGTCTGTCATTTGCACCTCTATAACTGTCTGGTTCGGTTCTGCAACCCAACAAGAAAAACACAGACTTCAGAGGATAATTAGAACTGCAGAAAAAATAATTGCTACCAACTTGCCTTCCATTGAGGACCTGTATACTGCACGAATCAAGAAGAGGGCCGTGAAAATATTTGCAGATCCCTCACATCCAGGACATAAACTGTTTCAACTCCTACCCTCAAAACGACGCTATAGAGCACTGCACACCAGAACAACTAGACACAAGAACAGTTTTTTCCCGAAGGCCATCACTCTGCTAAACAAATAATTCCCTCAACACTGTCAGACTATTTACTGAATCTGCACTACTATTAATCGTTTCATAGTTCCCATCACCAATCTCTTTCCACTTATGACTGTATGACTATAACTTGTTGCTGGCAATCCTTATGATTTATATTGATATATTGATCATCAATTGTGTTGTAAATGTTGTACCTTGATGAACGTATCTTTTCTTTTATGTACACTGAGAGCATATGCACCAAGACCAATTCCTTGTGTGTCCAATCACACTTGGCCAATAAAATTCTATTCTGTTCTATTCTATTCTATTCTACTTATTACTTTTAATTCCTTTTCTGTGCTTTTATAATGTTGCTTAGCCCCAAAGGGACTAAGAACATCCTGTTTCTCAGAGTAAGCAATAGACATTTTAATTCTTACTAATGCATCATAAGGTTTAAATAAGATTTTTAAACCATTAAAATTTTATCTAGATGCATAGGAGACTGTTATATTGTGGCTTTATTCCTTGAAAAGTGATTTATCTTTCTAAGGAAGTAAAGGTCACAAACTGAGATTTTCTTCTCAAACCATTAAGATACCACCAATGGCTAATGCAGGCATATAAGAACAAGAGTAAATATTTGAGGATTAGTAGTTGTTATGCAACTTTTTAGCTTTCTTTTTTTCTTTCTTGGAATGGGATTCTAGTGTTGTTCTTTTAAAAAGCACAAGTGTTTGACCCAAAAGATAACCAATTACTTTGAAGTTCTTTGAAAATAAGACTGAATGACACCCCAACACTCAGAAAAAAAAGAAATCTAGGTGAAAAAATGGTAAGTGCCTCATTTTTATGTCTCATTTGTCAGGTTCCCACCAATTCCAGGTCCTCACCTTTGTTCCCATGGAGACTGAAGTGATGGTGGCTGTACTGCTGGCTAAACTCAGACCACTTTTTGGTCGATCCCCTTCTGACATGGTCCCTGATGAATTTGAGGTTAATCTGCAAAAAAACAAAACCAGAACATTATGGTATAAATATGATGCTTTAGAGTAGTGTTTCTCAATGGCACCTTTAGAAAGCATGGACTTCAACTCCCAGAAGTCTTCAGCCAGCCATGTTGATTGAGGAATTCTGGGAATTGAAGTCCAAGCATCTTCAAATTGCCTGAGAAACACTGCTTTAAGGGGAACTCACAAGTACAAGACCCCCAATTTGAAACAATCCGCCTTTGAGAAAGATAGAGCATATGTCTTCAGCTTTTCAAAAGGTATCAAATTTAACCATCACTGGAGGTTTCAAGCAATTGGACGACTATGTATCTAGAATGCTATAAAATCTCCTGCTCAAACAGAGGGTTAGACTAGAAGACTTCTAAGGTCCCTTCAAACCCTTTTATTGTATGCGATTTTAACCCTAACCAATGAATTGGTGAATTCATATTTGGTCAGTCCTTTAACCTTTACCTCTCTCTCCTCTTTGCAGACTTCGCTTTCCTTCCTCATTTCTTTTTCCAGCTCTTAACAAAAGTGAATTGAGCCTCTGTCTAGAATAATATATTGTCCTAATCCAGGTTTATCCAACAAGCCAGAGTGGCCTATTTCAGGAAATACAAACTCATTTCATAACAGCCTTGTAAATGAAGGTTCCAAATCTACAAAAGAATTTATTGGCTAACTGGGATCAGAAAGAAGAGAGATCTTAAGTTCAGAGTTTCTTGCTGAACGTCTGTAATGAATCAGAAATTTTTATGCTAGTTTCAGACCACAAATGAGAGACAACCTTTTTCCATTGGCCTGATTGTTGAATCTGCCCAGAATTCTTCTGTCACCTATGGCAACCAGATAATGATTAAATGCAAAACTGGCTTATGATATCTGTAATTAGAACTTTGTCATCCTGAATTCCACCCAAAATCCAATGCATGACATGGAATTTAGATTCCTGAGCATATCAGCACTCTTGTTTCTATTGTTTCTATTTTTTTAAAGCCACAAGTTAAATTATTCCCATTTTTAAAGAAATGAATCATTGTTCTAGTTATTTTTTTTATTAGCCATTTTCCAAAAATCCAAAAGATATGCATATTCAGTAAATAAATATAATGCTGACCTTCATATTGGTTCATATTCAGATTTTTTTTTGTAGAAAATATGCAGGCAAGATTTGCTAACATATTTTGTTGTCAGGACGTTTTATTAACAAAGCCCTCAGCGACTTTAGTTAGCAGTAAAGTTTTTTTTTTTGTTCTGTTAAGCATAACACAGAATAGGAAAAATATTGTGCCCTGCTAAGTGTTTATTTTCACCCCACAAACCTAGCACCCCCATAACCTTCTACATCCCAATTCCTCCCAATTTCTTCATCATTTTCTTCATATTTACAACATAATTTTCAGGAACCAACCCCTCCCCCCTGATATCAATCAAACTTGTTAAAATCTGTATTAACCTGTTTTATTCCCTTCCCTACTTTATGTCAGAGCAAAATTTCAAAGGGAGGGGGCAGAATTAAAAGTTTTTAAAAGCAGAAAAGCTTACAAAGAATCCAGACTGCTTTAATTAAAATCCTTTTGTTCATTCCTCCATCTAACACATTTATTATGAATTTTTGCCTGCCCCATTGATCTTTTCTTTTTCTTTTAAATGGAGCCGAAACTCAAAATGGAAGTATTGAAACTACAAAAGTTATTCCTCTGTTTGGCCGTCAGCCATTAATTCCCTCTAGTTATTTTTGGATCAAACCCACCTGCTCGTGTCTGGCATCTCTTTCCAGACAGTATCGACTTGAAGATGGGAAATTCCATCCCTTTCGCTGCCAGCAGAATTCTGTGGTTACTTGTCCCCTTTGTTGTTAAACACCAGAACCTCCACATTTTTAAATATCTGAGATTTTAACTCTCTCAGGCCAGTTTTGATTCACGCTTAAGTGGCGTTTTGGGCTTCCTGCTTTTTAGTTACCAATAATACTCTTTGTTATTTATTTATTTATTTATTTATTTTATTCAATTTCTATACCGCCCTTCTCCCGAAGGACTCAGGGCGGTGTACAGCCAAGTAAAAAATCACAATATCAATATTAAAAGAAATTAAAACAAGCATATTATAAAATGGCCAAATTTAAAACGAATTAAAATATTAAAATATAAATAACCCAATAAAATTTTAACCCAATAAAATTTTAAGCCAGTCCCGCTTGAATAAATAAGTGCGTTTTCAGCTCACGGCGAGTTATTGTTGATTTCCATGCATGATTTATATTTTTTTGAGGGCAAGCATGATTTGATACCCTAAAGGTCTACCGGGCAGCAATTACAATAATTTTCAAATACCACAGCTTCTGTTTACAGGCATGCCATTGATGCAAATTATACCTACATTTTTAAAAAACTTTAATTATTAGTGGATCCCTAAGCGGTTAATTGAATACAGCATGTGTCCTCTCCCGAACTGCTATCAAAATGTGAATTTTAATGTGAAAGAAAGAAGTATTAAATAGATAGGAAGTAATTTAATTGTATCAAATTAATGTATTTTTAATTACATTAATATTTAAATCAAACTTTTGCAAAACTCGAAACTTTGATCTGTCCTGCCTAATTTTTGGAGCCCTCCATCCCAGAATGCCATTTAACACCAAAAGCAGGCTTTGCCCACCCCTCAAACAATGACACAGCTCCAGCGTATAATATAAAATATGCTAAAACAATCCTGTAAAATTATAGTACAGGTAGTCCTCAGCTTACAAAAGTTCATTTAGTAACTGTTCAAGTTACAAGGCCATTGAATAAAGTGAGTTATGACTGGTTTTTACACTTATGACCATTGCAGCATCCCTGTGATCACATGATCAAAACTCAGATGCTTGGCAACTGACCCGAATTTATGACGGTTGCAGTGTTCCAGGGTCATGCAATCACCTTTTGCAAACATCTGACAAGCAAAGTCAGTGGGAAAGCCAGATTCACTTAACAACCGTGTCACTAATTTAACAACTGCGGTGATTCATTTAACAACTATGACAGGACAGGTTGTAAAATGGAACAAAGTTTACTTAACAAACGTCTCACTTAGCAACAAAAGTTTTGGGCTCAGTTGTTGTAAGTTGAGGACTAGCTGTATTTCCATACAGCCAATCAGAATCTCAATTTCAAACAGTAATTCAGTGATCACAACAGAGACTGGCAATTTGGTCATTAAGCAAAGCGGTTTTGGGTTCAGTTGTTGTAAGCTGAGGACTAGCTGTATTTCCATACAGCCAATCAGAATCTCAATTTCAAACAGTAATTCAGTGATCACAACAGAGACTGGCAATTTGGTCATTAAGCAAAGCGGTTTTGGGCTCAGTTGTTGTAAGTTGAGGACTAGCTGTATTTCCATACAGCCAATCAGAATCTCAATTTCAAACAGTAATTCAGTGATCACAACAGAGACTGGCAATTTGGTCATTAAGCAAAGCAGTCACTAAACAAAACCAGGGCTGTGCTTATGATCTTTAGCCTTACAGATCTGCAAAAACTATAAATCTGAGCACTGGTCATAACATTATATTTTGATTACCATTGTAACTGCAAATGGTCACCAAACAGTTTCCAAATTACCTTATCAAGTATTAGGAGAAGAGACCTGAGCAAAGAGATAAAGAGTTTAAAACAATCTTGGATGGTTGTAAATCAAGGACTACTTGTAAACCAATGGTAATTTGCCATCCACTATAACAAGGGAAAGAAGACAACAATGAAACAAAGCATTTTGTGCAAAACTTCTTCCCAACTGACAAAAACATTTTGTCTCATGATTTCCAACCAAAGGGCACCTCCATAACTCCTGGCACACTTTGCCTTTGCATTCCATTTCTCCCTCCCACCTCTTACCCTGGCTATGACGCCAAGTGGATGAATGGAGCATTGATTCAGGAAGGACCCCCCCCTTACCCCGCCTTGATCCTGAACAGCAAGGGGAGCACTGAAGGCCCTTATTCAAACACCCACACTGAGTTTGAGGAACGTCATGTTTCTGCCTTCGCCTGGAGCCATAGAGAAAGATGGAATATTTAGCAGATACAATGAGGGAACTGGAAAATAGCAGCTTGACCTTCCCCAAAATCATGGCACTGGTCTGGAATAAGAACCATCTTCACAAATGCACTACATGATGCAAAATGCAAGACTTGGATAGGTTACTTCCAAGCTTGGTATTTAGGACCATAAAGCTTAGCATGAGGAAGACACTTTACCGCAGTGCAATATAAAGAGGCGAGTGATGTACAATGGCTCTTCCCCTTGCTTTAATTTTGAACATGCTAATTTGTATTGTTCACTATTTAGAATGATACTTCATGCTAAGTTATGGTTTGTTTTAAAGTTTGGGAAGAGTAAGCCTCAATGGTCCCCACTTGATATCCGGTCAAATGGTCCCCACTTGATATCTGGTCAAATAGCTAGTTTATATATAA
The DNA here is from genome assembly GCF_028640845.1 of Ahaetulla prasina. NCBI lineage: Eukaryota > Metazoa > Chordata > Lepidosauria > Squamata > Colubridae > Ahaetulla > Ahaetulla prasina. Next base: position 25,921,584 of record NC_080542.1, read on the forward strand.
TGAAAACCTAACATACTTTGACTCAATGCAATGTGTGAATCTAATCAGAAGCTGCTACAGCCATCTGCCTGTTTCAAAATTCAAGGATTTCAAGGTTGCGAACTGACCATGCAAGAAAATATACCAGTGAATGGCAACAGGTTATACTTTTGGAGCAATAAAAATGAGAAAAAAAGCCAACTTTGGTGATGAGGCATGATCCCAGTTTGTAATTGGTGAAGATAAGATACAATTTTGAATTTATATCCATCAAGTTTAACATTACTCCTCTAAGGCTCTAAAAGATGTCAGAACTCCATTTCCCAATGTACCTAGCCCAATTCTAAAATGTTTAGCAAGCAAGCAGACCTTCAGGATTTAGGACAAGCCCTACCATTAAGCCAAGATTTCCTAACCTTAGTGGCTTTAAATATGTGGACTTCAACTCCTAGAATTCTCTGGGATGAAATGCTTCCTGAAGAATTCTGGGAGTTAAAATCTATGCATCTTAAAGTTTCCGAAGTGAGGAAACTGTGCACTAAACAAAGTAAGATAGCTGCCAGGAAAATACATGCCACATGGAATGGCCTGCATCTCTTAAACCTGCTTTCTCCCTTCACGTGTAGCTCAGGGATACAGTTCTATTAAAGGGACATTCAACTGTCAAATCAGTCGAATTCTGAACCTATTTCGCAGCTGAGGCCAGGAAGAGAGGGGGCAGTTACCATATTGCTTATTGAAGAAAAGTATCAAAGCTAATCTGTCAAATCTCCAGTGTCTTTCTAGGCCTTCCAAAAGACACCAGAAATTGGACTGTCCTGCTTGAAATAATCTGTTCCATCAAGGAAATCCTGTCAAGATGGGGAAAAGCATGCAATTTCTCTTTTACTTCCCTTTGCAGAATTAGTTAAGAATGCTTAGCAAGAATTTAGTATGAGGGACAGGGGTGTCAATAAAAACACATCATGCCAAACCAATCTTATTTCATTCTTCAACGCAGTGACTAAATTAGTAGACCAGAACATAATACACTTAAACTTCAGCAAGGATTTGACAAAGTAGATCACAACCTACTTCTTGGGTAAGCTAGAAAAAAGTGGGATAGGTAGCATCACCATCAGATGGATTTGTAACTGGCTGACAAACCATACTCAATGAGTAAGTCCTTAATGGTACTACATGTACATGGAGGGAAGTAAGCAGTGGGGTACCACAAGGTTCCATCTTAGGCCCAGTACTCTTAATATCTTCATAAACAACCTAGATGAGGGAATAGAAGGGAAACTTAGCAAAGTTTTGGATGATCCTAAGCTGGCAGGAATAGCCAATACGCCTAGATGATAGGCTCAGGATCTGTTTTAGAGGAGACAAAGCTTTAAGGAGCTAAAGCTCCTTCAGCTTTTAGGAAACAAAGAACCATCCAGGATGCCAAATTGGTATCCTCCAAGCACCCTGAGTCAGATTACTGAGTATATGTTGTGTGTTGTAAATGTTGTACCTTGATGAACGTATCTTTTCTTTTATGTACACTGAGAGCATATGCACCAAGACAAATTCCTTGTGTGTCCAATTATTTATTTTATTTTATTTATTTATTTTATTTGATTTTTATACCGCCCTTCTCCCGAAGGACTCAGGGCGGTGTACAGGCATAATAAAACCGACAATACAATATACAAGTTTAAAATACGATTTAAAAAACTTATTTAAATTAGCCCAGTGATTAAAATTTACCATACTAAGACCCCGTTTAAAATTAATAAATTTAACATTAAAATCCCAATTTAAGCCAGCCCCGCGCGGATAAAAAGATGGGTCTTGAGTTCGCGACGAAATGTCCGAAGGTCAGGTATTTGGCGTAAACTCGTAAAGCTCGTTCCAGAGTGTGGGAGCCCCCACAGAGAAGGCCCTTCCCCTGGGGGCCGCCAGCCGACATTGTTTGGCGGACGGCACCCTGAGAAGTCCCTCTCTATGGGAGCGTACGGGTCTGTGGGAGGCGTGTGGTAACAGCAGGCGGTCCCGTAAGTACCCAGGTCCTAAGCCATGGAGCGCTTTAAAGGTCATAACCAACACCTTAAAGTGCACCGGAAGGCCACAGGCAGCCAGTGCAGGCTGCGCAGGAGCGGTGTTACATGGAGCTCTCGTAGCTCCTCTATAACCCGCAGCTGCATTCTGGACTAACTGAAGCCTCCGAGCGCACTTCAAGGGAGCCCCATGTGAGAGCATTACAGTAATCCAAGCGAGAGGTAGCAGGCGCGCTGACTGTGCATAAGGCATCCCGATCAAGGAAGGCGCAACTGCGAACCAGGCGAACCTGGTGGAAGGCCCTCCTGGAGCGGCCGTCAAATGATCTTCAAGCGACAGCCGATCATCAGGAGGACACCCAAGTTGCGCACCCTATCCTTTGGGGCCAGTAACTCGCCTCCAACAGCCAGCAGCGGCTGCAGCTGACTGAATCGGTGCCGGCATCCACAGCCACTCCGTCTTGGAGGGATTAAGCTTGAGCCTGTTTCTCCCCATCCAGACCCGTACAGCCTCCAAACACCGGGACAGCACTTCAACAACTTCATTGGGGTGGTCCGGGGTGGAAAAGTACAACTGGGTGTCGTCAGCGTACTGCTGGTATCTCACCCCGAAACCACTGATGATCTCACCCAACGGCTTCATATAGATGTTGAACAGCAGGGGCGAGAGAATCGACCCTGTGGGACCCCACAAGTGAGGCCCTCGCGGTGACCTCTGCCCCCTGTCAACACCGTCTGCGACCGGTCGAGAGATAGGAGGAGAACCACCGATATCGGTGCCTCCCTCCCAATCCCCCAACCGGCGCAGCAGGATACCATGATCGATGGTATCGAGCGCTGAGAGGTCTAATAGGACCAGGGCAGAGGAATATCCCTGTCCCTGGCCCTCCAGAGATCATCCACCAATGCGACCAAAGCTGTCTCCGTGCTGTATCCGGGTCGGAAGCGGACTGGAGCAGGTCTAGATAGACATCTTCATCCAGGTGTTGGGGCAGCTGTCGCGCCACGGCACTCTCTACAACCTTCGCAACAAAACGAAGGTTGGAGACTGGACGATAATTACCCAAAATAGCTGGGTCCAAAGAGGGCTTCTTAAGGAGGGGTCTCACCACCGCCTCTTTCAAGGCGGCAGGGAAAATCCTGTCCAACAAGGAAGCGTTGATAATCCTCTGGAGCCAGCCTCGTGTCACCGCCTGAGTGGCCAGTACCAGCCAGGAAGGGCACGGGTCCAGTAAACATGTCGTGCTGTGAAGCCTCCCCAACAACCTGTCCACGTCCTCGGGAGCCACAGGGTCAAACTCATCCCAAATGTGTTCAACAAGACGTGCCTCCTCTCCCTTGCTTGGATCATCCCAAATTCGGTCCAGACCGTCCCTCAGCTGAACTATTTTATCGTATAGATAACCACTAAACTCCTCGGCTCGTCCCTGCAAAGGGTCATCCCGCACCTCCTGATGTAGGAGAGAGCGGGTCACCCAGGCTGGGCGGCGGGCGGTTATCTGCCGGCGCAATGAGGGTGGGCGTGGGCGCCTCGCTTCCCTCATTGCCACTAGGTAGGTCCTAGAATAGGTCTAACTAGTGTCCGATCAACCGGGCGACTGGACCTCCAGGTGCTCTCTAGGCGTCTTCTCCGGCGTTTCATCTCCCTCAGCCCCTCGGAGAACCAAGGGGCCGGACGAGATCTACGCCGGGTCAGAGGCCGCAAAGGCACGACACGGTCCAGGGCCCCGGCCGCGGCCTGCTCCCAGGCCACGACCAGTTCCTCAGTCGTGCCGTGGGCACGATCACACTTGGCCAATAAAATTCTATTCTATTCTATTCTATTCTATTCTATTCTATATAGTACCATTTCTGATACCTACAATACACTCAATATTAATGTCATTCCAGGTTCCCAAGGAAAACCTAAATCAGTGTTTCTTACCCTTGACACCTTTAAAATGGGTGGACTTCAATTCCCAGAATCTCCTGGCCAACAGGATCCATCTTAAAGTTGCCAAGGTTCAGTAACAGTAACAGAGTTGGAAGGGACCTTGGAGGTCATCTAGTCCAACCCCCTGCACACGCAGGAGACCTGTACTAGGGATTTGAACCACTGAACTGCCAAGCCACCTAGTCATGCAGGTTGAAAAAACACTGAACTAAGTGCTTAATTAGACTCATTAAAAAAAAATGCCCGAGGGGAAAAGCTTGTTTTTCTTTCCCTGCAGGAAGCTTGGAATAAATGCTGGTTATGAGTTCTACTGAGAAACTGGAGATCTGGCAGCTGTCCAAAGATGCCAGGGCTGGATGCCTAGTTGCAATGGACCACCCAGGTTAAGTAATGTAGTTTCATTCTCAGCTGCCAACTGTAATAAAACAGGTTGTTGTAAACAATATTCAAGAAACAAACACAAGCTGCTTCAAATTCTCTGAAATGGCTATATAAATATTTTGGGGCGTAGATAAAGAGCTGCTGAAAAGTGGATGATTTACCGCAGCACCAGATTAAAACTCCCATCTTTCCCAGCCAGGGCAGGTAATGACCCTACTACAGTAGTTGAATTGATAAGGTTGCATGCAACCAAAAAATCACCAATTGCAGGATTACTGTTGGAGCATTAGAGGCATAATGAGAGGTCCTGGGAAGTTTCTTTTGATGTAATCCTATGTATGAATTTGTTGTTGTTAGTTGCGAAGTCGTGTCCGACCCATCGCAACCCCATGGACAACATTCCTCTAGGCCTTCCTGTCCTCTACCATCCTCTGGAGTCCATTTAAACTCATGCCTACTGCTTCAGTGACTTCATCCAGCCACCTCGTTCTCTGTTGTCCCTTTCTTCTTTTGCCCTCAATCTTTCCCAGTATTAGGCTCTTCTCCAGTGAGTCCTTCCTTCTAGTTAGGTGGCCAAAGTATTACAGTTTCATCTTCAGGATCTGGCCTTCTAAAGAGCAGTCAGGGTTGATCTCCTCTAGATCTGACTTGTTTGTTCGCCTTGCAGTCCAAGGGACTCACAGGAGTCTTCTCCAGCATCAGAGTTCAATTCGTTGGCGGTCAGCCTTTCTTATGGTCCAACCTTCACAGCCATACATTGCAACTGGGAAAACCATAGCTTTGACTATATGCACTTTTGTTGGCAGGGTGATGTCTCTGCTTTTTAGTATGAATAAATAGAATAGAATTCATATATTCATATATATTCATATTCTATTCAATGTATGAATAGAATTCAGCAAACTGGCTTTCTCAGGATATTATCCAACAAAATACTAATATGAAAGAAATATTTAAAAATGATATGTAATTGCAATTTTTTTTAAAAAAAATTGAATTGAGTAGTTAAAAGCTAGATAGCAGTTTGAGTTGGCAAGTTTTAGCATTCAAGGTGGACTATGCCATTGTGTCCACAACACTAGCCTGATACACTTTCTCCACAGCAGTGCCTTGCTTTGTTCAGGTTGTTAACTCAAATTTCTTTCTCTCTCTCTCTCTCCCCCCAGTCCCCCCCCCTTCAAACAACACACAGAAGAGGTTTTGAAATGTCCTAATACCATGGCTTAGTTCTGGCACTTCACAGTTTGACCAAAGGTCAGGATGAAATTAAGTATTTACATGGTCAAATTCGGTTTTTTGCAGCTGTCCCGTAAGTTTAACTCTTCCTCAACAACATTCTGAAGAGAGAAAATATTCAAATACACAAACATAGAAGGCTCCAGATAAAGAAGGAAACTCCAGAGATGATTTGCAAGAAGACAACAATTGTTCCACCCACAAAGACACACAACACACTCCAGTCTGTCTGGAAACCATTCATGTCGAGTTTAGAGCACTGTTCTTCTGTTAAAATCCATGGTTAGAAAGAGAGGGAACTCGCTGAAATGACCAAATTTCCCTGTTTGATTAGAGAAAAGACAATACCTATATCAGGGGTGAAATTCAGCAGGTTCTGACCGGTTCTGTAGAACTTGTAGCAGAAATTTGGAGTAGTTTGGAGAACTGGCAAATATCACTTCTGGCTGGCCCCAGAGTGGGGTGGGAATGAAAATTTTGCAGTATCCTTCCCCTGCCATGCCCACCAAGCCACACCACACCCAAGCCACGCCCACAGAATTGGTAGTAAAAAAATTTGAATTTCACCACTGACCTACATCTATTGCTCACAAGAAACCACTTACAAACTTTTTTCATTAAACAGAAAACAATGAACTTCTGATCTATGGTTTTGACTATTAGATTATGGAAAGAAGAGAGCCATGATGTAACTTTACAGAAAAGAGTAACTTTACATTTACTGGTGTACAGATTGGAAGCCTCTATATCTTTTTTCTCTTTTTCTTATTTTTTTCTACTTTTTTCTTTTTACAATTTAGCTTTCTCTTTTATTCTTTTTTTCTTTCTTATTCTATATTACTTTGCATTTTTATTCTTTTTAAAACTTTCAGTAAAATCCTTTTTAAAAGAAGACCCTATAAATTGTTTCATTCCACATTCATTCATCATAGTCATTGTATCAACACTCCTAGGGGTGATTAATTGCTTTGAAAAGGTTCAAGATGCTTAACCTATCTATTTTAGTGCTTATTTTGCTTGTGAAACGAATTAGGCATGCCCTTCTTAGAAAAACAGGGCTATTTACTACAAATTTTGGTGATGCAACCCCGAGGGATTCAAAGTCTTGGGGCCCTATATGACTGTTCCCACCTACCTTATAGCATTTTTATTTTACTCTATGCATGTTTGCTTTGAATTTAAGTTCCACTGAATTCAATAATATATTACATTTAGGAAAACATAGTTCTCCTCCTCCCCAAACTGACCTCAAAATGCGTACCTTATCCTTCCTCCAAACAGAGCCTATTTTTCAAGGTTCTAAGCCGTACATATTTCTCCTATAGCAGAGACGGAAACCATTTTAAGTGTTCCTGCACTTCAGTTTTCATCTTAAATGCAACCAGAGTAATCAACAGAGATTACAGGAGTTCAGACAAATTTAAGGGGCCAGAGGTTTATTATTCATGCCTTAAAAACTTTATGTTAAAATAAAGGGATAGCTTTTAACTATGAAGTTTAATTGGAATTGTCAACTTCCAAAATAATTCCATGCACTAAATAGAATTTTGCAGTAACAAGCTGACTGATATTCACACTTTGCACTACATCTTGAAATGCTGCAGCAACTATATCTGGCACCTACAGACACCTCCCCCGGTTCCCCCCCTCCCATATATCTTTATGCACAAATCATTTTTAAAAAATTTCTCCGCCACTCTATTCTCTCCAACTCCCACCCAATGCTAATATTTTGGATAATCTAACCCTGATCTCTTCTTTAGATTGTACCCCTAAAGTTATGTTAAGAGAGAAAATATTCAAGGCATTTTCTACTATCCAATTTCAAAGCCACATAGTTCAACTGAAACCTGTTCAAGATTCTTTCATTGCTATCCTGCTCTGTTGAATGATCTGTTTCTTGCTTCTGCATCTCTAGAATGTATATCTATGTAAGAATTATGATTCTACTTTCCAGGTTACATGGTACAAATGGGCAGTGGTGGGATTCAAGTGATTTAACAGCCGGTTCTCTGCCCTAATGACTTCTTCCAACAACCAGTTTGCCAAACTGCTGAGAAAGTTAACAACTGGTTCTCTCGAAGTGGTACGAACTGGCTGAATCCCACCACTGGAAATGGGGGAACTTTCAGCCCACGGGCCTATTCTGGCTATGAATGAAGCCCTTCCACAAATAACTTTCCTTCAAGATCTCCAGAAAGTGGTCCAGATAAAACACCTGCAATCTTGACTTTTACCTTGTCCATCCTGTGGTTCTCAAAGGGAAAGTACTAAGCCAAGCAAGCGACACCCCAAAAGTCACATTTGAAGCTGCTTTTCAAAGGCAGTCTTGGCCAACCAGTAACTTCTGCAAAGAAGGATGTTGTGGAGCAGCAAAGATTAGACAAGCCAATGTGCACATTTTGTATTAGATCATATTGGACTTTTAGCATGATTATGGTTCAGTCCAGTGGTGAAATTCAAATTTTTACTACCAGTTCTGTGGGCATGGCTTGGTGGGCGTGGCTTGGTGGGCGTGGCAGGGAAAGGATACTGCAAAATCTCCATTCCCTTGCCACTCCTGGGGGAAAGATATGGCAAAATCTCCATTCCTATCCCACTCTGGGGCCAACCAGAGGTGGTATTTGTCGGTTTTCCGAACTGCTCAAAATTTCCACTACCAATTCTCAAGAACCTGTCAGAAACTCCTGGATTTAACCCCTGGTTCAGTCCACTCTAAGTTTCTCCAATTGATCAAACATTGATAGCCACTTTCGGGATAGCAAAACTGGGATCACAGATTCCCTTCCTTGCACCTGCCAACAAAATGTATGAACAAACAAAGAAAAATGTATCTTGACACCTTTCTAAAGGGAGAATCATGTCTATGAAGAAAAACATTGTATCTCAGAAGGGACCCCCACATAGAGTTATAACCAAAGGTATCCTGCTGCCTGCAATTCATTTCTCAAGAATCCACAGGAATGATCAATTCTATAATGAATTCCACATGGATTCCTCCATAGGACTCAGACTATCCCCCAAAAGGTCTTGCCAAGCAATTAACTTATTTAGATGAACTGTGAAGCTTTATGAAGCAGAAAATCAATCAAAAGTAAATTGTATATATTGCAAAAGTAGAGCGAAAACAGCAGAATCTTTTGAAGTTGGTTATTTAAGAGAGCATGATTAAAAATACAACAACAGTAATGATTTGCATAACATTGGAATATTTAAAGCACTTTGCATTCCTTACCAAAGGGAATCCTTTGAAGATGGTTATTTAAGGCAGCATGATTAAGAATACAACCAATACCGTAATATTTTGCATAACTTTGTAATATTTAAAGTACTTCGCATTCTTTAGCTAATCATCATCCTTACAAATTTATACCAATTAATTTACTTTTAATAGAGCACATGGACAAAAGTGGAGAAACAAAAGCTTAATCAAAATTATGGCAGAGACAATACTCTATTTTCAACAGTTCGTTTAGTGACCATTCAAAGTTACAGTGAACCTGAAAAAAGTGACTTATGACCGTGCTAACAACCGTTGCGGCATCCCCATCATCACATGATCAAAATTCAGATGCTTGGCAACTGCCTCATATTTATGACGATTGCAGTGCCCCAAGGCCACCCTTTTGCGACCTTCGGATGAGCAAAGTCAATGGGGAAGCCAGATTCATTTTACAATCGTGTTAACTAACTTAACAACTGCAGTGATTCACTTAACAAATAAGCCAAGAAAGGTTGTAAAATGGGGCAAAATTCACTTAAAATCACTTAGCGAAAGAAACTTTTAGCTCAATTAGGGTTGTAAGTCAAGGACAATCTGTAATACATTATCTGTTAATCATTGTATTGGATCAGCAGTTCACAAACGTTTTGGTCTCAGGATTCAATTCTTAAAAATGATAGAGAACCGCAAATACACTTTTCTTTATATGGACTACATCTATTGAAATTTACTGTATTAGAACTTAGGAATTTTAAAATATTTGACTTTGTGGACCATCTGAAAAGGGTCCAGGAACCCTGAAATCACATTTCTTTGAAAACTGCGGTACATTTCTATGAATAGATACCATTTCAGGTGACTCATGGTGCTCCACAATATCCGATTGTACACTTTATATATTTTTAATATTTTTAACCCAGGGGTCCTGAATCCCTGATCCATGGATAAGCAAGAGTCCACGGCATGCCAACAACTACTCTGTGCAAACAAGCGAAGCCCCATCCATGAGATACAGGCAACTTGCAAAACCATGCCACCTCTGGTCCAAGGAAAAACCTTTTCCCTGGTGCCCAAAAGGTTGGGGGGAGGGCACTCTTCTAACCCAAAGTACTGAAGTGATAAAACTGCAACCTCACCAAACATATGCAGAATAAAGATGCTATCACCATCTCAAGAGGCAATGATAACAAACTTAAATTGCAATCTGAAACTAAAAATTCATTGTAATCTGAAACTAAAATTTTAGAAAGCCCTTTCAAATGCCACACAAGTCATGGGGCCACTGAAACCAAAATCCTTCTCTGTGCCAACATCTTATACAGGTGGGTTCTGCTCCTTAGGGACGTGCATTCTATATCCTTTAAATGGAAAAATGACATATAATTTCAAATTATTAAAATAGCGGCACAGCAGGAAAAGCTGCCTCTGAGTTTTCATCCCATCTGTGGAAGGGAAAAAGAAGGGAGATCAATATGGCTAGAATTCCTTTTTTAATGCCCTGGAAACACTGCACAGGTGGTTGCAGCAAAGGCACCTGTTTCTTGCCACTCCTGGAACTGGTACATTGGCATCCCTGCAGCCTCCCAATCCTTTGCAGGTGTTTGGAATTGCGTCAATTCCCAGCATTCCCTGGAGATCCCGCTTTTGCCCTTCCAGGGTTTTGCAAACCAACGTGCCCAGAGGAACTGGTTAACGCTCCGCATCACGTTGCAAGTAAAACTTTCCCGTTGTATAACAAAGCTGGTTAAAAACCAGATGTAACACCTCCCGGGAGGCTAGCGGCCAGCCAACTGCGGGGAGGAGTTCAACCGGTCGAGCTCCCCATCCAGAAACTCCCACAAACCCACAGCCCTTGAGCCTCCGATCGTAAAAAAAACCCCGTCCTCTTCCTCTCTCCCTTACTTCCAGCGGAGCTGATCCTCTCTGGGAGGTCCGGCGACGCGAGCTATGCAACAAGGAGCCCCGATTCTCGCGCAGGGTGTGCCGAAGTGAAGGGCTGGGTGGGGTTTTTTCCTTTGGAATAGTGCTAAGTGTAGCTGGCGCTGCTTTCTCAGCCGTTGAGATGGCTTCGTTTATTCATCCGCTGGCATTTGAGGCCGGCAGCTGAGACAACGGGGGTCGGGGCAGCTGGTCGCGGGGGCGAAAAAGCATACTTGGCATCAGTCACCGCGGTTGTGTCTCCGCATAACCCGGGCCCCACCCAGAAGCCAGAAGGCGCCTCCTGCCACTTTCGCCCGATGCGTAAAGTGGGTGGGAGGGAGATAAGGACCTTAGATGGGAGTCCCAAAGGTGCTTTTTCAAGAGGCCACTGGAAGCTGAAGAAGCTTCTTGGATGAGAAGAGAAACTTCTTAAAAGAAAAACAAAGAAAGCCCAGTGGCCTCTTGAAAAAGCACCTTTGGGACAACCATGACCCCGTTGACTGAGAATCTCCACTGATATCTTAGATGGGACAAATCGCAACTAACCTAAGTTGTTTTTTTTCTTTTATTCCTTTATTGGCCCTGCTTCCACCAAAGCAGCAGCCCAGCAGGGGGAAAAACTCACATTCTTAATTTACAGGTAGTCCTTGACTTAACAACAGTTCATTTAGTGACCGTTCAAAGTTACAGTGGCATTGAAAAAAGTGACTTAGGTCCATTTTTCACACTTACAACCCTTGCAACATCACCATGGTCACGTGATCAAAGTTCAGATTCTTGGCAACTGGTTCATATTTATGACACTTGCAGTATCCCGGGGTCATGTGATCTGCTCTTTTGCAACCTTCTGACAAACACAATCAATGGAAAAGCCCGAATCACTTAACAGTGGTGTTACCAACTCAACAATTCCAAGGATTCACTGAACAAAAGCAGCAAGAAAAATGAGGCAAAACTCACATTCTTAATTTACAGGTAGTCCTTGACTTAACAACAGTTCATTTAGTGACTGTTCAAAATTAAAATGGCACTGAAAAAAGTGACTTAAGATCATTTTTCAGACTTACAACCGTTGTAGCATCCCCATTGTCACATGATCAAAATTCAAAAGCTTGGCAACTGGTTCATATTTATGACACTTGCAGTATCCCAGGGTCACGTGATCAAAATTCAGATGCCTGGCAACTGGTTCATATTTATGACAGTTGCAGTGTCCTGGGCGTCATGTCACATTTTGCAAACTTCTGAAAAACAAAGAAAGCCCAGTGGCCTCTTGAAAAGCACCTTTGGGACAACCATGACCCCGTTGACTGAGAATCTCCACTGATATCTTAGATGGGAGTCCCAAAGGTGCTTTTCAAGAGGCCACTGGAAGCTGAAGAAGCTTCTTGGATGAGAAGAGAAACTTCTTAAAGAAAAACAAAGAAAGCCCAGTGGCCTCTTGAAAAGCACCTTTGGGACAACCATGACCCCGTTGACTGAGAATCTCCACTGATATCTTAGATGGGAGTCCCAAAGGTGCTTTTCAAGAGGCCACTGGAAGCTGAAGAAGCTTCTTGGATGAGAAGAGAAACTTCTTAAAAGAAAAACAAAGAAAGCCCAGTGGCCTCTTGAAAAAGCACCTTTGGGACAACCATGACCCCCGTTGACTGAGAATCTCCACTGATATCTTAGATGGGACAAATCGCAACTAATGTTAAAGTAACCTAAGTTGTTTTTTTTCTTTTATTCCTTTATTGGCCCTGCTTCCACCAAAGCAGCAGCCCAGCAGGGGAAAACTCACATATGTTTCGTTCAGCAACATAAATTTTGGGCTCAATTGTGGTCTTAAGTCAAGGACTACCTTCTTTGTTGTGATGTGTAATGAAAAAACACAGGAGCCCAGCAATCCTTTAAAATCACAGAATTGGCAATCAGGCACAGAAAAGTTTGAGAACGTGGAGCCAGACTGTAAATTAAACCATAACCAAGCAAGTGCTGGCTTTGGGAAACTGCTTAGCCAGATAGAACATAATTATTATTAACTATGTTCATTCAGGTAGGGCGATGGGGTTTAGATTGCAGAAATTCGGGGAACTGATAGAGAGCAATACAGACATACAGGGAGTCTTTCCTGCCATCTATTTGTCCTCTGGAGTTAAGGTGACCAAATAAATAAAATAAAATAAAATAAAATAAAATAAATAAAATAAATAAAATAAATAAAATAAAATAAAATAAATAAAATAAATAAAATAAAATAAAATAAATAAAATAAAATAAATAAAATAAATAAATAAAATAAAATAAATAAAATAAATAAAATAAAATAAATAAAATAAATAAAATAAATAAAATAAATAAAATAAATAAAATAAATAAAATAAATAAATAAAATAAAATAAAATTTTAAGCATCGCAGTTCCCCGCTCCCTACACACACACTAAACACATTCGTACCCAGACTAGACAGAATCATGCAGCATGCTAGGTTAAAACTGTCAGAATGCACATAGTCCTTATTGTCAAGCTTCAGTATGAGATCAACGCTATTGCTAACTGGGGAAGCCTGGCATCTGTTTTAAATCCCAGCGGCTCCTTTAGATAGCCTAATCTAGGTATGAAGCTCTTGGGAATAAATAATCTCTTTATATGCTGTTGACCTTGATCTTTTATTTGTTTTACCAGATTATCATCACTTTGCCTTATACCAATTTTCTGATCTATTTTCCATCTAGATTGCAATTGTCCATACTGGAACCATGTATAATTTCTTCCTTCTCATCCTTCTTAAACTAATACATAATAATTCCCACAATTTGACCAGTGTACAATACAATCACTTATCCAACAATCAGTCCTATACTCAAATTATACTCAGTCAGGGCTGCTCGACTGCCACTCCCCTTTAATCCTTTCTTCCTTCTCATCCTTCTTAAACTTCCCCACCACCTTCTCCTCGCTTTCCTACTTCCCTCCTCTTTCCCACTTCTCACTACCATCCTTTCTAACCCTCTATCTTCTCCTTCTTCTCCTCCTCCTATCCTTTCTTCTCCCTCCTTCTTTCCTCCCTACCCACCTACCTACCTACTTTCTTCCTTCTTTACTCCTCTTTCCTTACCCTTTCCTTCGGGAGTGTTTGCCGAGCAGTCCCGACATTACACCATTCAACTTGTTTAATTCTACCATTATTCCTGTACAATGGCAACCAATCAATTTATAGTCTTCCCTTCCCGCCTCCTTCCCCGAGACTTCCCAGAACAGAATACAGGGTATTGTAACTAACAAACATAATCTAAAATATAACATAAAACATATTCCATTTCACACCATCACACTATCAATTCCCTTCTTTCTTAAACTAATACATAATAATTCCTAACTTCACTCAAAAACTAATTGATATTTTTTAATCTGATACTTATTTTGAATATAATCAATCCACTTCCTCCATTCCAATATATATTTTCTTGTGTACAGTCTTTCAAGTAGGCAGAAATTTTTGCCATTTCTGCTAAATTTGATACTTTACTAATCCATTCTCCAATTGTAGGTAAGTCTTCTTTCTTCCAATATTGTGCAATCAATAATCTTGCAGCAGTTATTAAATTCAGAATCAGTTTTGTCTCTAAAACAGTGGAATCTGAGATTATTCCTAATAAAAGAACTGTGGAACAAACTTGATCTTCTTTTCAAAATGTTCTGCATAATCCACCATATTTTTAATCCAAAAGGCTTTAACTTTTTCCAAGTCCACCATATATGATAATAGGTAGCATCCTCACAATCACATCTCCAACATTTTGCTTTCACATTTGGATACATACATGACAGTTTTTTAGGATCTAAATGCCATCTATAAAACATTTTATAAAAATTTTCTCTTAAATTTTGTGCTTGCGTGAATTTAACATTCCTCACCCAAATTTTTCCCATGTTTCTAACATTATAGGTTGTTGAAAATTTTGTGCCCATTTTACCATACAATCTTTAACCAACTCCATTTCTGAATCAATTTCAACCAATACATTATATAATCTCTTTATATGCTGTTGACCTTGATCTTTTATTTGTTTTACCAGATTATCATCACTTTGCCTTATACCAATTTTCTGATCTATTTTCCATCTAGATTGCAATTGTCCATACTGGAACCATGTATAATTTCTTCCTTCATCCTCAATTTCTCCTAGATTTCAACTGTAATTCCCCTTTCCATAGTCAAAAGCTCTTTGTAAGTGATAACTTCCATTTTTTGTAATATATTTATATTCTCTATCATATGTCTGGGGATGGTCCATATTGGTATCTTTCCATCTAACTTATATTGATATTTTTTCCAAATCCTCAACAACGCACTTCTGACCATATTATTCTTAAATGTCTTATCAATTTTCTTGTCATATATTACATATGCGTGCCATCCATATAACAAACCATAACCTTCTATATTCAAAATCCTTTCCTCTGTTAAATTAATCCAATCAGAAATTAAAGTTAAAACAACTGCATCATAGTACAATTTCAAATTAGGCATTTTTAAACCCCCTCTTTCCTAACGTCTTGCATTACTTTTAACTTTATCCTCGGTTTTTTACCCTTCCATACAAATTTATTAATCCCTTTTTGCCATTCTTGTAAATTTGCATCTTTCTTCAAAATTGGAATCATTTGAAACAAAAATAAAAATCTAGGCAAAACATTCATTTTTATAGCTGCCACTCTTCCCAACAATGATAATTGTAACTTCTTCCATTCTCCATTTCTTTAATTACTTTTCCCCACAATACCTCATAATTGTTTTTATATAATTTTACATTCGATGCTGTAATGTATACTCCTAAGTATTTAACCTTTTTAACTACTTCATATCCAGTTATTCTTTCTAATTCTTCCCTCTGATGTGTATTCATATTTTTAATTATCATTTTTGTCTTCTGTTGATTCACTTTAAACCCAGATACCTTACTATACTGATCAATTGTCTCCATCAAATATACAGCTGAATGTATTGGTTGAGATAAAGAAACAACCAAATCATCTGCAAACGCTCTTAATTTATAATCTTGATTTTTAATTCTAATTCCTTTTATTCGATCTAAACCACGTATCTTACTCAATAATATTTCCAAAGTTAGAATGAATAATAATGGTGACAAGGGACATCCTTGTCTAGTCCCTTTCTCAATCTTGAAAGATTCTGTTAATCCACCATTTACTATTATTTGAGCTGTTTGCTTTTGATATATAGCCTTAATTGCTTGAATAAAATAATCCCCAAATTGCATTTTTTCTATTACTTTAAACAAAACTGCCAATCCAATCTATCAAAAGCTTTTCGGCATCCAAAAAGAGGAATGCTGCTGAAACCTGGCTGTTTCCTTCCAAATATTCAAGTAAATTTACAATTTGTCTCATATTATATCTCATCTGTCTCCCCTTAATAAATCCTGATTGGTCATTATGAATTAATTGATTCATCAGTGGCATCAATCTATTCGCTAGTATCTTAGCAAATATCTTATAATCAGTATTTAAAAGCGATATTGGCCTATAATTCTCTGGTTTAACACCATCTCGATCTTCTTTAGGTATTAATGAAATAAAAGCTGTCCTCCATGAAGGAGGAGCTTCTCCTCCCCTTTGTATTCTGTTAAATAACTCCTTAAGTGGTACAATCATCTCATTTTGTAAATTTTTATAATAAGTAGTTGTCAAGCCATCTGTACCTGGTGCTTTATTCGCTTTAAGCTGCTTAATTGCAAACACTATTTCCTCTGAAGAAATTAATTGATTCAACTCTTCCCTTTGATCTACTGTAATTTCTAAAATACCGTGGTCCTGTAAATATCTATCTATATCTTTATCACTAATCACATCTCTAGAATATAACTTAGTATAATATTCTAAAAAAGCTTTTTTAATCAAATTTTGCTGATATACTTCCTTACCTCTATATTCTATTTTATCAATTATCGTCGTTTCTGTTTCTTTCTTAATAAATATGCTAACCACCTTCCAGGTTTATTAGAATTATTAAACAAATTATGTCTTACATATTGTAAATTAGTTGCCACCTGATCTGCCATTAACATATTAAATTGACCTCTTAATATATTTATTGACTCTTTTGTTTTACTATCTCCTGGATTGCCTACCAATAACTGCTCCTTCCTTTTAATTTCCTCTTCTAGTTCTTTTCGCCTTTTGTGCAGTCTATTTCTATATTTATTATTCATCTCTAATAAAATTCCCCTCATATAAGCTTTACTGGTGTCCCAAACTATCTCTATAGGTGTCCCTTTATCCATGTTCAAAGAAAAAAATTCCTTCATTAGAGTTTTACATTCATTTACATTTTGTTCATATTTAAACAAGTTCTCATTCATCCTCCACGACCTCCTGGCCTCTTTTTCCCGATCTAACTCAATCCATACCGGCTATGATCAGACAAGGTTCTAGAACAAATTTTGTCTTCTTCACTCTGAAAAACAAATCATTAGTAATTAAAATGAAATCAATCCTAGAAAAGATTGATGTCTGTCAGAAAAAATGTAAAATCTCTCTCTTTTCATTGCGTTCTCGCCATACATCTCTCAATTCTAAATCTTCCATCAAATCAAAGAATGCCTTTGGCAGTTTTACGATTGGAAATATTTCTAAGACTTCTTTTATCTTTCTGGGTATCCATCACTCCATTCCAATCACCCATTAATATATAAGTTTTATAATCCCAAGATGTTATTCTTTTATGTAAAACTTATAAAATTTTTCTTGTTGTTGATTTGGTGCATAAACTCCTATTAAAAGTATTTTCTCCTTCCAATAAAAGTTCAATAGCAATATATCTTCCTTGATTATCCGCTTCAATTAATGTTGCAGATAAATTACTCTTTATATAAACAACTAGTCCATTCTTCTTTTCTGTAGCAGATGCAACAAAATGTATTCCCAATTTGAATTTATCAAATATTTCTGGTCTAATGTTCTAATATGTGTTTCTTGTAAACATACAATGTCATTTTAAATTGCTTCAAATAATGAAATATCTTTCTTCTCTTTTGTGGTGAGTTTAATCCATTGACATTCCAAGATAAAAGTCTAATTGCCATTATCAGCAATCGGAAACTTTTGAAGCACCAGCCGCAAATCATATCTTTCTTTGGGCCTTGCTCCTCCCACTGTTTCCGTCTTGGTAATAGCAGATTGAGCCTGTTGAGCCTTTTCTTCTTGTTCCTTGCGTTTGACAGCTGCTCTTGTCATCCTTGGCTCTTTTGGAATCTCTGATCCCATCTTAGACACATCCAACGCTTGTAAACGGTCTTCTTCCATTACTATCACTTCTTTTTCTTTAATTTCACCTTCCTTTCTCCTACCATCCGGAGATGGTGGACTTCAGCCTTAAGCACATAAGCATAAAACTCTTGTGCTTTACTGACTGTATTAAGACGATGTGCTTTCCTTCATAGTAAACTATTATACCAATTGGGATGTCCCATCTATACTCAATCTGACGTTTTTAAGTTCGTTCACCAAAAAGCAAACTCCTTCCTACCTCTCAACATTTTGGGGAATTTCCTTTAGTATTAAAATATCTTGGCTGCTTGAATCTTGTCTCCTTTAAAAAAGCTTGTAAAATCTCATTTCTCACTGTTCTAGTAGTAAAATAAAATAACAATGTCTCTGGGAAGATTTCTTTGTCTTGCTATCCAGGAATTCACACGATAAATTTTATCAATATAAAATGCCACATCTACTGGCCGAACTGCCAAAATCTCTGCAAAGGCCTCCAAAAATTTGCTTCAAATTCTCATTTTACATTCTTTTAGTCCACGGATTCGTAAAGCAAGTTCCATTGCTCTATATTGTACCAAAACAATTTCATCATCAACTTTATCCATTTTACTTTGAACTGCCTCAATCTCATTTTCCAATTTTAAATTAACTTTCTTTATTTCTTCTACTTCCTGCTCCAATAAAATCACATTTGATGCCAGACCCTGTACTGCTGACACCAAACCTTCTTTAACTTCTTTATTTCCAGTCTGAATTTCTAACATCTGTTTTTTCATCTCTGACATTTCTTCTGTAATTAATTTAAACTTATCCTCTATCTGGGAAGTTTGCCAATTCATAGCATCGTTAAGAGATTCTTTCATAAATTCTTTCAGGTTATCCTGAAGTGCTTCCAAATTTAGTGATTTTGTATCTGCTGTATGTGCTGGAGAGACTCCCGGTGTTAATGTTCCTGGAGTTTTTGTAGCAGTTGACTTTAATTGTTTTGCTGCCATCTCTTAAAATTTCTCTTTAACTTAATATTACGTATAAACCTTTTAAGTCTTTTTTTTCCCCCAGTCTCAGTATCTCTTCTCCCTTCTCATTACAATGTTTAAAAAAAAAAAATTTCCAGCTGGCCTCAGCAATAAACAACAGACAGTGAGACTTGTAACACTTTCGTTTTCAACTGTGTAGCTCATTAAAGAACGATCGCCATTTTCACTTTGAAGTCAGATCCAAAACTTAAAAAAAAAATAACAGGGAATTGATTGATTACTTGCTTTTATAATTAGAGCTCTCCTGTTTCTGTTCAGTCCGGTATTATCTTCTTTAAGTTAAAATTGGTCCCGGCTAATATTACGTATAAACCTTTTAAGTCTTTTTTTTTTCCAGTCTCAGTATCTCTTCTCCCTTCTCATTACAATGTTTAAAAAAAAAAAAAATTTCCAGCTGGCCTCAGCAATAAACAACAGACAGTGAGACTTATAACACTTTCGTTTTCAATGTGTAGCTCATTAAAGAACGATCGCCATTTTCACTTTGAAGTCAGATCCAAAACTTAAAAAAAAAAATAACAGGGAATTGATTTATAATTAGAGCTCTCCTGTTTCTGTTCAGTCCGGTATTATCTTCTTTAAGTTAAAATTGGTCCCGGAAGTTGGTCGCGGCAATTGCCGGAGCAGGAAAAAAGCCTCAGATCTGGAGCACTTTGAAGTTCTGAGGGGGCTTAACCCTTCGAGCCCCCTGGTATCTTCCAGGAGCTCTAGGGAAGCTCTACCTCTGCTTCTTTTTGCTCACCACCGCTTCTTCTCCCAAAGAGGGGGGTTTCCGAACTGCTGGACAGCTGATTGTCGCTGTCTTAGCAGTCCAACATGATCCAGAGGTTGGTGACCAGAAAGATCACCTCCATTGCCAACGGAGCCAACCAGGAAGTTCTTCCTAGTGTTGAAAGAAATATTCATCTGGTTCAGTTCCAAGCCGGGAGAAAGGCGCTGGAGCAGTGGTGGAATTCAGCCAGTTCGCACCACTTTGGGAGAACCGGTTGTTAACTTTCTGAGCAGTTTGGTGAACTGGTTGTTGGAAGAAATTATTAGGGCAGAGAACCAGTTGTTAAATTATTTTAATCCCACCACTGCACTGGAGACAAAATGGAGGCTGGAGGCTGATTGAAAAGAGGGTCCATTTATTGATGAAACAGAACCACCAAGCAGATGTGATTCTGGGTAGCTGACCACATGGAGTTGAGAGTGGATGGCTTTTACACCTTCTCTTGGGCTTTGCACTTGAACTTTCTGTTCCTGTGCAAGAACATGTATTCTACTGCTGTTATAGGGGTCATAGCTGGCTCTGTAGGTTGTCTGAACTAAGTTTGGTTGAAGCCTGGAGGGTAATGCAATGTTCCCAGGAGATTGTGCAATGTGGTGAGCTCTGCTGCTAGATGGTAGTGGGTTAATCCTTTTTATGTCCTGGGGGTGTCGTCTTAATCCCATCATCCTGGAGCTGGAGGTCTTTTGTTTTGTAGATAGGCTGGCCCAATCTCTGGGTCACTCACACCCTCGTCACTTCTCGCCTGGACTATTGTAACGCTCTCTACATGGGGCTCCCCTTGAGGTGCACCCGGAGACTTCAGTTAGTTCAGAATGCAGCCGCGCGGGTGATAGAGGGAGCCACTCGTGGCTCCCATATAACACCGATCCTGCGCAGGCTGCACTGGCTGCCTGTGGTTTTCCGAGTGCACTTCAAGGTGTTGGTTACCACCTTTAAAGTGCTCCATGGCATAGGACCGGGATATCTTCGGGACCGCCTTCTGCTACCACATGCCTCCCACCGGCCGGTACACTCCCATAGAGAGGGCCTCCTCAGGGTGCCGTCAGCCAAACAGTGTAGGCTGGCGACCCCCAGGGGGAGAGCCTTCTCTGTGGGGGCACCTACCCTCTAGAATGAGTTTCCCCCAGGACTTCGACAACTTCCTGACCTCCGGACCTTTCGCCGCGAGCTTAAAACATATCTATTCTTCCGAGCAGGACTGGCTTAATAGGGTTTTTAAACATGGATTTTATTGGGGTTTATTTTATATTTTGTATTGTATTTTAAATTTAGGCTATTGGAATAAGTTTTTTAAATAGTGTTTTTATTGAAATGTATTGTATTATTTTATCTGCCTGTTCACTGCCCTGAGTCCTTCAGGAGAAGGGCGGTATAAAAATTAAATTATTATTATTATTATTATTATTATTATTATTATTATTATTATTATTATTATTATTATTATTATTATTATTATTATTATCTTTCTCAATGGGCACAAAATATCTGCTGTAGACAATTAAGAAAGACTTGGAGGATGCTTTTTGCTCCAAGAGCATCTTGGAGTTTCTTTATTTCTCCTTTTTTTCTCCTTTATAATATAATATTCTTCCTTTTTAATATTTCTCAAAATATTTCATTTTTCTAGGAAAGGGATGGCTGCTAACTTCCTACACTAGTGAGTGAAGCCCACTTGGGAGATGATCTGTAGTTGGGTCCTTGGGGTGGTATTAAGGGACGAGATAGCTTTGCCTGCCTTGAAATAGCAGTAGTACACTGCTTCTTCCAGAAGTCATTGCTGGACTCAACAGTTCTGGAAAATTTTTCTCCAGTCTCTAACTTCATTTTTTAGAAGGTTTTAGAAAGTTTTTGAAAAGGTTATTGGGCTATGGCTTCAGAGACTCCTGGAGGAAATGGGTTGTCAAGATCTTTTTCAGTCAGATTTCAGATTGGGAGATAGTATTGAGAGACCATTGTTTGCTCTTGTTGATGACCTCTGGTGCAGCTTGCATGGAGGTCATACAAATGCCCTGGTCTTCTTGATATCTTAGCAGCTTTTGATAGCATCTATCACGGTATCCCTCTGGATGGTGTACTAGGGAGCATAGTGGTGTGGGCATTCTCTTTTTACTACAGTTGGTTCCATTCAATGTTGACAAGAAGGTGAAAGGGAAAGATTGAGGCCCTAAAGCAATATCTTCCACCAGTTGGAAGTCAGAATTCTGGGAGCTGAAGTCCACAGATCATAAAGGGGTCATATTTGCCCAGCCCTGCAATAAACCATGCAAGAGCACCCAAGGGATGCAGAAAGGATCAAGTACAACGAACTAGCAAGCTTCTCAGGACCTCCAAACGCCTCTTCACTACATCCCCCTAATGAAGATTGCATAGCATTTACTTTTTAAAAAAGCTTTCCACTGTTACAGCAGAACCCCTAAGCATAATCTTTGAAAAATCTTTCAGGACCAACTATGGTCACTAGCCACAGTCATCCCTGTCTTCAAAAAAGGAGACCCCAGCCTAGTTGAAAATTACAGACCAATTTCTTTATGCTGCATCACCTGCAAAGTAATGGAATCAATCATCAACCAATCCATCACCCTCCACCTAGAAACAAGCAACCTACTCTCTAATAAACAATTTGATTTCAGAAAAAAAAATCCTGTAATTTACAACTTCTTCACTGCAAAAACATATGGACTACAAATCTTGATCAGGGCAAAGCAATAGATGCAATTTACATTGACTTTTGTAAAGCTTTTGACTCAGTGGTACATGACAAACTTTTTCTAAAACTAAAATCCTACGGCATCTCCGGACCCCTCAATAATTGGATAACAGCGTTCTTGTCAAACAGACAACAAGTGGTCAAAATAGGCAGTGCCCTATCAAATCCTGCTCCTGTCAATAGTGGTGTTCCCCAAGGCAGTGTTCTAGGACCAATACTCTTCATATTATACATTAACGACCTCTGTGACCATATTATAAATAATTGTATTCTCTTCTGATGATGTTAAACTATTTAACACTACCAACAATGGGGCCACCTTTCAAAAAGACCTTGACTTTGTATCAGAATGGTCAAAAATTTGGCAACTCCAAATCTCAACCAGCAAATGCTCTGTCTTACACATTGGTAAAAAGAATCAGAACACTAAATATAAACTCGATGGACATTACCTTGTAGATGACCCTCACCCTGTTAAAGACCTTGGAATTTTCATATCAAACGATCTAAGTACCAAAGCCCACTGCAACTACATCACCAAAAAGGCTTTAAGAGTTGTAAACTTAATCTTGCATAACTTCTTCTCCAGAAAGATTACACTACTAACCAAAGCATACAAAACATTTGTTAGACCAATTCTTGAATACAACTCACCTGTCTGGAACCCACATCTTATTTCAGACATTAATACAATTGAGCGCGTCCAGAAATATTTTACAAGAAGAATTCTCCACTCCTCTGATCACAACAAAATACCTTATGCCACCAGACTTGAAATCCTGGGTTTAGAAAATTTAGAACTCCGCCGCCTTTGGCACGACCTGAGTTTGACTCATAGAATCATCTGTTACAATGTCCTTCCTGTTGAAGACTACTTCAGCTTCAACAGCAACAATACACGGGCACACAATAGATTTAAACTTAAAGTGAACCGCTCCAATCTTGATTGCAGAAAATATGACTTCAGTAACAGAGTTGTTAATGCCTGGAATGCACTACCTGACTCTGTGGTCTCTTCCCAAAATCCCCAAAGCTTTAGCCAAAAACTAACTACTATTGACCTCACCCCATTCCTAAGAGGTCTGTAAGGGGCGTGCATAAGAGCACCAGCGTCTCTACCATTCCTGTCCTAGTGTTCCCTTTGATTGTATCAAATTCGTATAGTTATTTCATGCTTGTGGCGAAGGTTGTTGAGAGTGTGGTGGCACGACAGCTACCCCAGTACCTGGATGAAACTGTCTATCTAGACCCGTTCCAGTCCGGTTTCAGGCCTAGGTACAGCCTGGGTAAAGCACGGAGACGGCTTTGGTCGTGTTGGTAGATGATCTCTGGAGGGCTCGGGACAGGGGTTATTCCTCTGCCCTGGTCCTTTTGGATCTCTCAGTGGCTTTTGATACCATCGACCATGGTATCCTGCTACGTCGGTTGGGGAGTTTAGGAGTGGGGGGCACCGTTTTTTGGTGGTTCTCCTCCTATCTCTCTGGCCGATCGCAGACGGTGTTGGCAGGGGGGCAGAAATCAACCGCAAGGCACCTCATGTGTGGGGTGCCACAGGGGTCGGTTCTCTCGCCTCTCTTGTTCAACATCTACATGAAGCCGCTGGGCGAGATCATCCGTGGTTATGGAGTGAGGTACCAGCTGTACGCTGATAACACTCAGCTGTATATTTCCACCCCTAACCACCCCAACGAAGCTGTCGAAATGTTGTCTCGGTGTCTGGAGGCCGTGCGGGTCTGGATGGGGAAGAACAGGCTTAAACTCAACCCCTCCAAGACTGAGTGGCTGTGGATGCCGGCATCCCGGTACAGTCAGCTGCAGTCATTGCTGACTGTTGGGGGCGAGTCATTGGCCCCAATGGAGAGGGTCCACAACTTAGGCGTTCTTCTGGATGGATGGTTGTCCTTTGAAGAACATCTGACGACCATCTCCAGGAGAGCTTTTTATCAGGTACGCCTGATCCGCCAGTTGTGCCCCTTTCTAGACCGGGATTCCTTATGCACGGTCACTCATGCCCTCAACACTTCTCGCCTGGACTACTGCAATGCTCTCTACATGGGGCTCCCCCTGAAGAGCACCCGGAGGCTCCAGCTGGTCCAGAATGCGGCTGCGCGGGTGATAGAGGGAGCTACTCGTGGCTCCCATATAACACCTCTCCTGCGCAAGCTGCACTGGCTGCCTGTGGTCTTCCAGGTGCAATTCAAGGTGTTGGTTACCACCTTTAAAGCGCTCCATGGCTCAGGACCGGGTTATTTACGGGACCGCCTGCTGCCATTTGCCTCCCATCGACCTGTGCGCTCCCATAGGGAGGGCCTCCTCAGGGTGCTGTCAGCCAAACAATGTCGGCTGGCGACCCCCAGGGGGAGAGCCTTTTCTGTGGGGGCACCTACCCTCTGGAATGAGCTTCCCCCAGGACTTCAACAGTTTCCTGACCTCCGGACCTTTTGCCGCGAGCTGAAGACATATATTCTTCCCCGCAGGGCTGGCATAAAATGATTAGTAATTTTAATTGGGTTTTTCATGGTTTTTTATGGTTTTAATGTGTATTTTAATTAATGGGCAAAATTGAATAGGTTTTTTAATGGGTTTTTTAACTGTATATTAACTGTGTATTCTATGCTTTATTGTGTTTTTACCTGGCTGGAAACCGCCCTGAGTCCTTCGGGAGAAAGGCGGTATAGAAATTAAATTATTCTTATTCTTATTCTTCTTATTCTTGTGCTTATATATACTATTGTGACAAATAAATAAATAAAAATAGCGAAATATGCTGCTTGTCACATTTTCCTGTGTGCACTGTAGCTCCTGTGGAATCTCGTCTCCTCCATCAGCCAATATCCTGTGATTAACTAAGCGCAGCGAGTACTTGAGGAATTGTTTGACTGAAGTTTCTTTCTTTCTTCTCTATCAACAGTAGAGAAGGTTTATAACTACGGTCATCATAATTAACAGAAATGTAAATAAGCCAATATAAAAAGAAACTTAGTTAAAATTATTTGGTTATATTATTACTATTATTCTCAGTACATGTGTTGTATTATTATTGTTGTTGTTGTTGTTATTAGCTCATGTGTTAATATTTATTACTATTTTCTGTTTGGCCTTTTTTTATCTTTTTTTTCTTGTAAATGGTATACCGTGGCAATAAACTGTATTCAAAAATGTTTCTGAATAAAATTATTTTTAAAAAATAGTGGTTCTCTGAATTTCAGAAAGTGATAATAGAATGCATGGCTTAGTTCCATATCCTGACATTTATCAGACTTGACTTTGGAACCTACACATTTTGTCCTTGATATGACTATTTTAGGAGACAAAGTTTTTATAATCCAATACAATTTATAGTCATAGCTACCTTCACACTATACTAAATAATTTTCACTTTATCATAGTTTATTGACTATATTTAAATTTAAGTACCTATAACACAATAAACCAAAATCAAACAAACTTTGTGGAGCACTGCGGTACTATTCCAAAAAATTGATAAAGGGATGTCTAGAGGCAGTGATTTATTAAAATTATTCAACTGAATATCATTCAAATGCACAAACACCCCAAAATTTAACTGCCAGCCTGAACATTGAAGTCTTACTAAGAGGCTTGTCAGTCTAGAAAAATCTGGTCTAATTCCTACCCCTGATAAATCATGATCTAGAGCAGTATTTCTCAACCTAGCAACTTTAAGATGTACAGTATGCTGGTTGGGGAATTTGGGAGTTTAAATCTGTGCATCTTAAAGTTGCTGAGGTTGAGAAACTCTGATGCCCAGGTGTCTCCAGATTAGGAACGTAAACATCCCCACAAAAATGGAAATTAGTATCTGCTTCTAGAACAGTCTATGTAATTGGTGAAATATAGTGTCTTCCATCAACAACTCACATCTTTGTGATCTCTGGCAATACAGTCCTGTGCATCTCTTCACAGAATTATTGTTCTCCTGACTTCAATGCCTCTTGCTTCAAGCTAAGCACTTATAGGGTTACAGATTGAGTTCTGCTGTTGAAAAAGACCATCAAATTCTACTTCTGATCTGCTAATCCTTTGTTATCCTCATAATCTTCTTTTTTTTAAAACTCCGGTATCTCATTTCGCCCTCATTTTTATCCTCCTGTATCACGAAACAGCAGGACACTTCAACTGGTGTTCCTTCTTCCACCTGCTTCACACAGTTACGCATAAGACTTTTCCATAGTGTCCTTGATTTGTTTTCATTTGCAAAGACAGATATAAATTAGTATCAGGTTTAGTCAAACATTTTTTTTTCATTTAATTCAGTTTAGTCACTGCCTGATTCCAAACTGACTTTGGGTGGCTCACAATATACAGGTAGTCCTCCACTTACAACAGTTCATTTAGTGACCCTTCAAAGCTTCTACGGCACTGAAAAATGTATTACTACTTTTCACACTTATGACTGTTGCAACATCTCCTGTGGGTCTTATGATCAAAATTCTGAAGATTAGCAACTGATTTCTATTTATGATGGTTGCAATGTCTGGAGGGGGGTCATATGACAAGCAACGTTAATGGGGAAACCAGGTTCACTTAACAACTGTGTTACTAACTTAACAACTCGAGTGACTCATTTAATGAGAGTGGCAAGAAAGTTCGTAAAATGGGGCAAAAGTCAATTAACAACTTTCTCACTTAGCAATAGAAAGTTTCTGTAAGTTAACCCATTTAAGATCTATTGCTTCAAAATGTTTTGTCCCATAATGCACCATTTTGCCCAGTTAAAGGTTACAGATATAGTAGATAGTCCTCGATTTACAGTATTTCATTCAAAGTTACAGTGTCACTGAAAAAAGTGACTTATCACTGTTTATTCACACAACTCCATGGTCAGAATCCCCATGGTCATATCATCAAAATTCAGACACTTGGCAATTGACTCATATTTATGACATTGCAAGTGTTCCCGGGGTCACCTTTTGCAAACTTCTGACAAGCAAAGTCAATGGGGAAGTCAGATTCACTTAACAACCGGGTTACAAACTTAACAACTGCAGTTATTCACTTAACAACCGAGACAACTGTAGCAACAGAAATTTTGGGCTCAGTTGTGGTCGTAAGTCAAGGACTACCTGCACCTTGACTAGCATCTGGAAACAAATTGGCAACCAGTGCAGCTTGGGAAAAAGAGGTTCATGTGAGCAGGCTCATCGTGCCTCTGTCCCTTTCTTCTGGACCTGTTGAAGTTTCTGAGTTTTGTTTTTTTTCAAGAGCAGCCCCATGTAAAGCACATTGCAGTAGTTGAGCCTTGAAATTACTAGGTTATGAGATTCAAAGGCCCTGCCAATTCAGTAGGGGACACAGCCCTTTCCATAGGTGTATCCCTAGTTAGAATATTCCCATCAGTTTCAGTGGGACAAATGAATTGATTAAATTGCCAATTCAACTGTATTTAGTTCACAAAGTGAAAACAGATTGGAGAGAATAAAGAAAAGAGAAAATGAAACTAGAAAGTGACGTAGTCCTTCCTCATCTGTTTCCATATACAGGTAGTCCTCAACTTACAACAGTTTGTTTAGTGACTGTTCAAAGTTATAACAGCACTGAAAAAAGTGATTTATGACCATTACTCATAGTAACAACCTTTGCAGCATCCCCATGATCATGTGATCAAGATGCTTGGTGACTGGTTCATATTTATGACAGTTGCAGTGTCCTGGGGTCATGTAATGACATTTTGTGACTTCCTGACAAGCAAAGTCCAGAGGGAAGGCAGATTCAGTTAACAATCAGGTTAATAACTTATCAACTGCAGTGATTCACTTAACAACCGTGGCAAGAAAAATTGCAAAATGGGGCAAAACTCACTTAACAAATGTCTCACTTAACAACATAAATTTTGGGCTCAATTATGGTCGTAAGTCAAGGACTACCTGTATAATTAATTCTCTCTGCTCTGTCAGATCATACCCAGAAGATTATATCCAAGTGCGGATCTTGCATTTTAGGATGAACCCAGAGTAACTGAAGTATGGAAAAGAATGTTTAAAGAAAAACTTACAAGGAAACATTGGAGGCATTGAGTACATTTAAGCTGGAGAAGGGAAGGCTGCAGGATATAAACATCTTTACAAACCACGTGGGTGCTGAAAAGGACACAGGTGGCATGAGATAATTGTGCAAATGATACATATTAGGTACTATTGCATCATTTCATGTCATGACCTGAGGCAAGAACATTATCCATGTTATATGGATGATGCACTGCATGTTGTTGCATGCTCTTAGTATAGAAAAAATGCCTTTGATATTTTTTAAATCCTAAAAAACATTACCAACATTAGAACTTTGGTGTTTATGTTTAAAGGACTGCAGCTGAAGGAGTAACTGAGGGTCAGAGAAAAAAAGCAAATAATATTAATAAGAATAATTTGTGTGGGCAAGGCTTAATTATTTCCTGAGTTTTAATTGCTTGCTAGGAATGCCAAGTATTTAGAGCTCATAATCTTAGATTCGCAAGAATAAAGGAATCTAGGAATATGTTAATCGTATTTCTGGATCAATGATGACAGACAGAATTCTTTTAGAAATAAGATAAATAAGCAAGGAGAAGTATTGTTCCTTTGCATAATGTATAGCGAAGAAGAAGGAAAAAAATACATACAGAATTAATCACCTCTTCATCACAAGTATAAACAATTTTAACACCTTATCACTTTCTCTTAAAATACAATAAACAATATTTTCATCCCATATTTCATCTCACCTATAAACATATCCTTAAAATCTTGTCATTCAGTCAGCAAAAGTCGATTAATAATTACTAGAAATAAAATCACAACTATTTTAACCTTTTTTTTGGAATTTTTTTTAATTTTCAAACAAACCACCTAAAAAATATCTTTTCTGAACAAAATATCAGCCAGGTATATAATCACATCGAATTCAGTTTTCCCCCACCCTCTTATATATTTCATCAATATATTTCCCTTCCCCTCTTTTTAATTTCCCAATTTACGTTGCTCTTTAAAAAAAGTAATTCTAGTCTAACCCCACCCCCGGTCCCGAATTTAAATCTTTAATCAAATTCATCCCTTTCCCCCCGCCCACCTTAATTCTCCTCTTATCTCTTCCCATTTATGTTAAAACCCTATATTCCCATTTACAAATTTCTTTTTTTTCAATCTCTATAGCATCAACATCAATAATCTCTTTACATTTCAATAGACATTTTTAAGGTTGTTATTCTTAATCTTGTAGAAAAAAGTAGAAAACAAGCTAACATTCATTATTTCAGAAAATCTTTATGTACTCTCATCTCTTTTAATATTTCACTCTTAATCTATATTAATTCCCTTTTTATTTTTTCTTAAGATTCCTTGCTTTCTTTGCTTGTCCTATATTTCTATCACCTGCCAGTCTCCATAACATCAGTACGAATCAACTCTTTACATATCAATATATGTCATATATTAAAGAGATTTTAAAAATGTCATTCTTAATATTGTAAAAAAAGTAAAAAAAGCATTTCCCTTTTTTCAAAATATTTCCATCTTAATTTATTTCAATTCCATTTTTATTTTCACTTATAATTCCATGCTTTCTTTGCTTATTCTATATTTCTATTGATTCTCCTTTTTCCCTCTTCCCCCATTTTTTATTTCTCTCTATTAACCCCTATATAATTTTTTAGGTTTATATTTTAACATCATAAGTTCTTTGTTTGCTGCCAGTTCTGGAGCAGCTCTTGTTTTTTTCTAAATCTTATTTTCCATCCAATCTTGTAGTTTTTTCTTTTATTTCTTGCTTAAAAGGGGCCGGAATAGCTCAGGCTGTTAGAGCCTGTTATTAGAACACAGTAGCCTGCGATTACTGCAGGTTCAAGCCCGGCCCAAGGTTGACTCAGCCTTCCATCCTTTATAAGGTAGGTAAAATGAGGACCCAGATTGTTGGGGGGGCAATAAGTTGACTTTGTAAAAATATACAAATAGAATGAGACTATTGCCTTATACACTGTAAGCCACCCTGAGTCTTCGGAGAAGGGCGGGATATAAATGTAAACAAAAAAAAAAATCATGTGTGTGTTTCTCTTCATTTTGGTTGTTCTCTGTTTCGTTCTTTGAAGTTGTAGCTCTTATTCTTGTCAAAGTTGAACAGCTTATTGACAAAGTCCTCCCTTTCAGTTCTCACCAGTCTTATCACTGCCATAAAAAGATTTTCAACAATGGCCAGAGTTCTTGTAATTTCCTCTTCCCCCTTTAGGTGTCACTTTGCAATCCACAATTCTAATAAAAGTATCCATTTTGTTTCCTTTACATAGAGTCGCGTCTTGTTTTATTTTTATTTTTTCTTAAGATTCCTTGCTTTCTTTGCTTGTCCTATATTTCTATCACCTGCCAGTCTCCATAACATCAGTACGAATCAACTCTTTACATATCAATATGTCATATATATGTCATATATTAAAGAGATTTTAAAAATGTCATTCTTAATATTGTAAAAAAAGTAAAAAAAGCATTTCCTTTTTTTCAAAATATTTCCATCTTAATTTATTTCAATTCCATTTTTATTTTCATTTAGAATTCCATGCTTTCTTTGCTTATTCTATATTTCTATTGATTCTCCTTTTTCCCTCTTCCCCCATTTTTTATTTCTCTCTATTAACCCCTATATAATTTTTTAGGTTTATATTTTAACATCATAAGTTCTTTGTTTGCTGCCAGTTCTGGAGCAGCTCTTGTTTTTTTCTAAATCTTATTTTCCATCCAATCTTGTAGTTTTTTCTTTTATTTCTTGCTTAAAAGGGGCCGGAATAGCTCAGGCTGTTAGAGCCTGTTATTAGAACACAGTAGCCTGCGATTACTGCAGGTTCAAGCCCGGCCCAAGGTTGACTCAGCCTTCCATCCTTTATAAGGTAGGTAAAATGAGGACCCAGATTGTTGGGGGGGCAATAAGTTGACTTTGTAAAAATATACAAATAGAATGAGACTATTGCCTTATACACTGTAAGCCGCCCTGAGTCTTCGGAGAAGGGCGGGATATAAATGTAAACAACAACAAAAAATCATGTGTGTGTTTTTCTTCATTTCGGTTGTTCTCTGTTTCGTTCTTTGAAGTTGTAGCTCTTATTCTTGTCAAAGTTGAACAGCTTATTGACAAAGTCCTCCCTTTCAGTTCTCACCAGTTTTATCACTGCCATAAAAAGATTTTTAACAATGGCCAGAGTTCTTGTAATTTCCTCTTCCCCCTTTAGGTGTCACTTTGCAATCCACAATTCTAATAAAAGTATCCATTTTGTTTCCTTTACATAGAGTCGCGTCTTGTTTTATTTTTATTTTTTTTCCAATTAGTCCCATTTAAAGTCCAATAGATTTAAGTTTAAAATTTAATTAGTTCCAGTCCATAGAGGAAAAAGAAAATCAGAGATATTCCACCAAATTACTATTTTAGGTCCTCGATTTTTCCTTTTTGTAATCTTTAATCAATTTTAAAAGCTTCCAAATTATCCAGATTCCTGGCTTTAATTAAGGGTTCCTTTTTTTCCTCATTTTTGTTTGAGGGATCTGTACTTCAATTTAAAAATTCAAGTTTCTGTCAGGTCTTTGGGTACTGCTTCTGTTTCTTTTCTTCTATTGTATTAACAGTCCTTGTCAAACACTATTCCAGAGTTCTTAAAATTTTTTGGCAAATGTCAATAGTCCTCCATGAATTGGTGTTCATTTACCCGGCTTCAATATTTTGTCCATTTCATCACTTCAGCACTCCAGCACAGTCTTATGTGGCCTTCCCGACTTTGGCAGCTTGTAATGGCTGCATATCCTCATCGCTGGGTCGAAAGCTAAAAGGCCGGTGCTGCAGGGAATTTGCAACTTCCCTGTTTGCTTTGGCAGTTCCTTCTTTCTTCGCTGTCCCTGCAGGACAGCTATGGTCCATTGTGGACCCCCCATAACGATGGGGATATAGGCGCTCCCCCAAGAGTTCCCAAGGTTCACGACTGTCTCGTCGTGACGCTGGCCACGCCTTCCATATCTATTTTAACCTTGATCAAATAAACTCAAATCGTATTTCTTCCTTTTACTTTTACAAATGTTGAACTTTAATTTCTTCAAATAATGTCCTAGAACTTGTTTTCATTTTCTTTGTCCCTTTTAATAAAATCTTTCAGAACTTTAACATATCTCTTATGCATATCCAATGTAGAACAAAGTCCTTCTTTTGATTTGCCATTTGTATATTTGATATACATATATTTAACTCTACCTTTATTTTTTTATAATTTTTTATCTCCCTATATTCCTCTGCAACAACAACAACCTTGTTTTCTTTTATGTACACCGAGAGCATATGCACCAAGACAAATTCTTTGTGTGTCCAATCATACTTGGCCAATAAAAAAATCTAATCTATTCTGTTCTGTTCTATTCTGTTCTGTTCTGTTCTGTTCCGTTCCGTTCCGTTCCGTTCTGTTCCATTCCATTCTATTCTATTCTAATCTATTCTATTCTATTCTATTCGACTGCGAGAAAAAGTGACATAGTTTTTATTATTAAAGCATCATCTGGTTTCATTTGTATATCTGGTCTAACATCTTTTTCCATATCATTCTTCTTCTTAAATCCACTTTTAAATCCACTTTCAGATCAATCTCAATCTTGTTGAATAAAACTTGTTTCTTTTCAATAATGTATTTTAAAAACAATCTACCAATAATGACAGACACTTTTAAGATTAATTTCTGGATCCATTGCTCACCAATATTTTGCAATATATTCAATGTTAAAATATTTTGCTCCATTTTGTATTGGTAAGTCAAATTTAAGTGCTCTTTTCCTCTAATTGTAATCTTTAGTTCCTTCTAGTTCCTTGTATTGTACAATGTTCAAATTCTCATTTTATCATGTTTTAATAGTTTAAAGAAAGAGCATGTTCCCACAAAAAAGAGTCTTTTCTTTCGTCTCTCTCTCTCTCTCTCTCTCTCTCTTTCTTTCAATTTTAATTAATTTCAAAATCTTATTTCAGTCCATCTGGACCCTTAGTCCAAACATAAATTTCCAAAATCAATATTTTAATCATCTTTTTTGCTTTTTATCCCAAAAGAAGAGGTATTTTTTGTCCATAAATGTATTTTTTTTAAAAATTCACTAAGAATTAAAGGAAACTCAGCCAGTGCATGTTATAAAATTTATCGATTGAAAGAATCTTAATAGTTGAAAAATGATTGAAATGAAGCTTGGCAATACAGGTAGTCTTCTATTTATGATCACAATTGAGTCCAAAATTTCTGTTGCTAAGTGAGACATTTGTTAATGTCCGTCTTGCCACAGTTGTTAAGTGAATCACTGGAGTTGTTTAGTTAGTCACATGGTTGTTAAGCGAACTAGCTTTCCCTTGTCTTTGCTTGCTGGAAGATTGCAAAAGGGGATCATGTGACCCTGGGAAATTGCAACAGTCATAAATATGAGTAAGTCACATTGTTCAGGGGTCTCCAACCTTGGCAATTTTAAGCCTGGCGGACTTCAACTTCAAAGCTGGCTGGAGAATTCTGGGAGTTGAAGTCCACCAGGCTTAAAATTGTCAAGGTTGGAGATCCCTGATCTAGTTCCTGAATTTTGATCACATAACCATGGGCATGCTGCAAAGGTTGTAAATGTGAAAAACAATCATAAGTCCCTTTTTTCAGTGCCATTGTAAAATTGAATGGTCACTAAATGAAGTGTTGTAAATCGAGGACTATTTGTACTTTAGATCCATAAATCTGCATTGCAGCTGTGATCTTGAAAGCAAGAAAGCAAGAAAAGTCATTTGGTGAAGGCAGATTCACAACCACATGATTCACTTAACAACTGCAGTGAGTGGCTTCATAGCTGTGGCAAAAAAAAGTCATAAAATCAGGCAAAACTCATTTAACACCTGCTTGGACATCAGACATTTTGAGCTCAGTTGTGGTCATAAGTGTTACCACCTGTAACCAAGTTTTGAAGGATTTCAGGTAAATCAACAAGAATGGATCATCAGGGGAAGGAATGTACTGTAAGGTGGCAGAAACATTAAACAGAAGTACTATTTGTTTTATAACCCTTTGTTGAAAACTATGCAACTAACTATGAAAAGTAAACGTGTTACACATTAGGAATTCCCATTCAGATTAATTTACATATTATTCAAATAATCGTACATCCTACTTAAGAATAGACTACATTTGACTAATTTGTACTAATGCAGATTAAGCTAACAGTTGTCATATCTGTACATGTATCTGATCACCATACGTATTAGTAATAATGCAGCTAGGGTTAGAGTTTATAAGGGTTAGAGGTACTCCTTTTACCTATTTGGGCTGATTTAATTGCACATTAATTTTCAATCGTCAGCAAAAAAACCCGATAATTTCACTCTTTTAAGTTTTGGGGAGTGATGGTTTAGAAAATTTTACAAGGCAAAATCTCTGATAAATCAGAGGCTATGGAAGCAGAGAAAAGACAAATATATTTTTTGGTAGTTTTCCAGTTTTTATTTTTTGACTTTTTTGGTATTCCTTGTGTTATATATTTTTCTTCTTTTTCCTTTATTATGAAATTGTTATCTGCCTAACACCTGTGTGTCCAACCTTTTGGTTTGCCTGGGCCACACTAAATATAGAGGAATTGTCTTGGATCACATGTAAAATATATAGTATAGTTAAAGTATATAAATAATTGTTTGGCGCTGTATGTGGCCTGAGGGTGGCAGGTTGGACATGCCTAGCCTAGGGTCTTTTGGGATTGGATAAAATACACAGAAATTGGGATTAAAACTGCTAAATAAAATACTTTATCAACAACTCAGATATGCTGATTATATTCTTTGATGGTTGAAGCAAGGAAGGCTTAAGAAATCATCTTGTTGAATATGAGAATAAAATGGCTAGTCAGCAGCTGAGTCTTTAAAATCTAAAATTACATTAGCAAACAATACCAGTCTAATCCAGATAGGTAAAAAGAAGCTGAAGAAGTAACTTAATCTTTGTAGATTTAATCATTATAGGTAGTCTTCGGTTTATGATCATAACGGAGCCCAAAATTTCTGTTGTGAAGCAAGACAGTTGTTAAGTGAATGTTTCCCCATTTTATGACTTTTCTTGCCACAGTTATTAAGTGAATTATCACAGTTGTTAACTTAGTGACATGGTTGTTAAGTGAACCTAGTTTCCCCATTGATTTTGCTTGTCGCAAGGTTTCAAAAGGTGATCATATGATCACAGGACACTGCAACTGTCATAACTATGAGTCAGCTGCCAAGCATCTCAATTTTGATAATGTGATCATGGGAATGCTGCAACAGTCATCAGTGAAAAATGATCATGTCACTTTTTTCAGTGCCATTGTAACTTCAAACGATCACTAACAAATGCTTGTAAGTCAAGCACTACCTGTATAATGCAGAGACATCATGCGGACAGTAGGAATAAATAATGTTTTGGACTATTAGAAAGGCTGAACAAAGAAAAAGTGATACCTTTTAGACTGTAGAACTGGAGAAAATTTTTGACAAAACTTATGACTGCAAGAAGATCAAACAATTCAATAGTAGGTGAAGTAAACCAGATTGGAAGCACTGACAATGAAACTAAAGCTTAATTTTTAAAAGCATATATCGTGCAAAATAAAATAAATAAAATAAAATAAAGATTCAATAGAAAAGACCAGGGTCTAGGAGCAGTGGTGGGATTCAAATAATTTAACAACCGGTTCTCTGCCCTAATGATTTCTTTCAACAACCAGTTCACCAAACTGTTCAGAAAGTTAACAACCGGTTCTCCAGAAGTGGTGCGAACTGGCTGAATCCCACCACTGTCTAGGAGGTATAGTAACTGAAAAAGAGGCCCAGAAGAACAGATGACCAGATAGTAACACTAATTGCATGAGCGTGAGATTCACAAGAATCTAAATAAGCAGTAACTGACTAATAATCCTGGCAAAATGTGGTCTATTTTGTCACAAAGAATCAGAAGTGCCTGAATAACTTAACAGCAGCAGCAGGTGCAACAACAACAACAACAGATTACAAATGGCATGTTTTAATTATTTCAGAAGGAACCTGAGATGTTTGGGTTCCACCTTCATAACATTTTCCCTGTATAATGTAGAGACAATCTTCCTGTCAGGTTCATACATGAATATACTAATAGTTCCACTTTTCATTTTAATTCATGTCTCTTTATCCTCATCTCCACATCTACTGGCCATCAACTTTCATCATCTCTGGTCACCTGAAGTTGATAGAAATTGATATTCAATATACGTCTAAAAAACAATGTGAAGAAGAGACAATCTGGGTGGGTCACCAAGACTAGAAGTTTACTTTTCCGAGCTTTCGGACTCATGCCAGAGCCCATCCTCAGGGAACTTCTCTCTCACCAGAATGTCATTGGGGTAAGAGAGTGGTTTCTTGAGGATGGGCTCTAACACAAGTCAGAAAGCTCAGAAGACAAAACCTCTGTTCCTGGTGACAGACCCAGTTTGGATCCTACAACATTATCCTGGGACACATTTATTTTTTATTTATTTTATTTTGTCACAACGGTATATATAAGCATAAGCATGAAGTTATATAATATATAAGCATATATATGAGTATAAGTATGTAATAACTATATAAATTGGATATAATGAAAGGAAACAGTAGGACAGGGAACAGTAGGCACGTTTGTGCTCTTATGCACGCCCCTTACAGACCTCTTAGGAACTTCATTCATAAATTGGGGAAGACTGATATATAGACTGTGAATTTGGCTTGTTTTGCAGATGTAAACCAGAAGAATGTAAAATTGTGCATTTCTAGAAGAGGTGACATTTAATACCAAGGATACCAAGAATTGTGTAGTGGGCTTCAGTAGGCAAGAAGCAAACCAGCATAGCTACAACATTTATTGACTCAAAACTGGAACTGAGGAAAAGCAGGCAAATGCATGTAATTTATACTCTAGGCCAGGGGTCTGCAACCTTAAAACACTCAGAGCCATTTGGACCCTTTTCCCACAGAAAACACCGGGAGCCACAAAACCCTTCCTGTGCTTGACTATTTCTTGAGCAGTCACAAAACTAGCATATGTAGTTGAATTAAATGTTCTGTTTTCTTCTGAAACTTTTCTTTTCTTGGATTTATCTATGGTTGGCCTACTGGAGGTTGAAAAGCTCAATAAATCGTGTGCTGGTGGGTGTCACACATTGGCAGTTGTGATGCATATTTTGAGTGACAGGGAGCCACAGCAGAGGGGTGAAAGAGCCAGAGGTCGCTGACCTCTGCTCTAGACCCAGGGCCTTAACCAATCACAGTACTTGAAAAAAGCCTGCACAAATATGAATGTTCTAAGTTTCCCTCCAAAACAGTTGAAGTTAACAGTTAGGGTCATCTAAAGGTTAGTTTCACTTTAGCAGCGCTTAATACAACTATATATATATTCCAATACATAACACCAAGGATACAGTAGCACAGTAATGAACTGCTCAAACAGGTTGTTAACAATAAATTTTAAAGCTGAGCAGCCATACTTTCTAATTTAGAAATGAATGTAGTCAGCGTGTATTATGCAAGAAAATCATCTGAACCCCTGGTGTCCTTTCCTTGTTGCACTTTATTACAACATGCAAATTAGTGTTTTTGTATGTATGTGTTTATGAGTGTATTTGTTTATGCATACTCAACCATAGCAACTTTAAGATGTGTGGACTTAAACTCCCAGAATTCCTTAGCCAGCCATGTTTAAAATTCACACATATTAAAGGTTGCCATGGTGGCACAGTATAAATAAAATTTATCTCTCTCCTCCAAAATATCCTTCATTTCCTGTCTTGCTTACCAAATAGGAAAGAATTTTGAAAAAAAGTTTAATAAAAATGTTTTTCTTTATTTTGCTTCAGACTATTCTATTCTTACTGTAGATTTATTTGTGTGCATTTGAACAGGACTAAGGTTTTGTGTGTGTGTGTGTGTGTGTGTCATGTAAATTATCTGTGATCATAATATCAAAGATAGAAAGAACCAGTTGTAGATTTTTCAGTTTGTAATTCTACAAATTTGTAGCCTCTTGAAAAAGCACCTTTGGGACAACCATGATCTGGATGACTGAGAATCTCCCTAGAGTCTCTCAACGTTATTCTCTTAATCGCGATGGATGTTTTTAAAACAAAGTGAGTTTTTCCAAGTAAGGTATTTTAAACTCCAGAAACGAAGATTGAAAGTATTCGGTAAACTTCCAAATCCCCACCTCCGCCCCCCCTCTACGCCGTCGGTCACCAAAATTTCCTCTGACGTCACCAGTTCCTTCGCGCCCCTTCCCCTTCTAGAACCCTCACGTCTCTCTCTCTGTCTGCGGCCCTGGCCACGCCCCGTACCCTCAACGTCACAATGCGATGACGTTCTCCTTGCGGAACGAGTCTATATAAAGTGCCTGCGGGTTTCGCTTTGCTCTCAAACATTCCGTTCTAAACGACACAGAAAAAGCAAAGGTCATTCTCGATAGGGCGAAATGGTTCGTTCCGAGAAGAGCTGCTGTTTTGTAAAGCCTACCGTCCGGCCGCTTATTCGCGTTTATCCCGCGGTTACATGTTGGAGCGAGTTTATTACTGGCTAAAAATCCACAGGTAGGTGGGTTAAAAATCATTAGATCTTTCTTTGGGATGGGGGGGGGGAGACCCCAAAAATATTTCCCCCTAATGTATTGACCTCTTGGTCTCCTGGATCCCTTGGCCTATTAGGTGATCGGCTCAGCCGCTCGATGTCCTTGCTCATTCCGGCAAATGCGGGGTTCCAAGCTGACTCCCCGCCTCCCCATCCCGTGTGTTCTGTTTCTCACGTGCTTAAGGCACTTCCCGAAGGCAACGCCTGTTTTCAGAAAAGCCCTGGGTTTTCCGAACTCGGGCCAGATGTCCCGGCTTGGCATTATGATAGCCCTGCCACCTCCGCCCTCTCGGGTGCCTTCCCAGGCATCCACCCAAGCGATCCACCCTTTTTAATTGTTGGTAAGCTTTCCTCTCGCTTCGTGCGGTTCTCAGAACTGTTTTTCCTCCGTTGACACAAGAGTAGTGGGTCGCCATCCCTCGGTTCTGGGCCCCAACCCAGAAAGTCTAAATGTCCTTGGCTTTTGCTCCGCCACCGCCGCCACCACCACCCCCCCTTCGTAAGGTGCTGTCCCTTCTCTAATTTGTGGTCCCTCCAGCAAGATGAATTTTTCAAGTCTTGGTCTGTGGTTCTCCAAAGTGTAGGATGGAGAACTGGTGCCCTCCAG
Source organism: Ahaetulla prasina (assembly GCF_028640845.1). Classification (NCBI taxonomy): domain Eukaryota; kingdom Metazoa; phylum Chordata; class Lepidosauria; order Squamata; family Colubridae; genus Ahaetulla; species Ahaetulla prasina. The sequence continues at coordinate 25,961,289 of NC_080542.1, forward strand.
AAGGGTTAGTTGAGATTCCTCATCCAAAAAATATTCTAAGTTTTTTTTTTTTTTGCAGTATAATCGGGACTGTTATGGACTCTCTTGAGTCTCTCACTTCCCTCCCCTTTTTCTGTTTCCCACCCCCAAAGTAATCACCCTCTTCTTCCTGACTCAGCTTCCAATTTTAGCAGCCCACCCACCCCCTTGCTGGCATTCCAATACTACTGCTTGTTGTCCACCAAATGCTTCTTAGGAAACTCTTCACTGAATCCTCCTTACTCTCCTCTTTCAGAAAGAACTAGATATCCTCAGCAAAAGCCACCTTGCAATTCTCTTCTCTCTTTCCATAATATTCCTCTACATTCCATTAGTACCTTCTCACTTCTTGAGAATCCAAACTCTTCATACTGATAATGTCTGATCATTCAAATCAACCATCAAAAAGAATTTCACTCCACAATCATTTGCAAACTTTTCTGCTCTTTTGTAATGCGTGTGGCTTCTCATACATTGATGATTCCCTTTGTGAATATATTCCCTTCCTCCCCTCCTCCCCCCACTTCCAGATCTAACCTGTTGTGGGTCAGAAGGATTGTCTTTCCTCCTCTCTCCCCGGCAGCTGCACACTCAGCATCCGAACTCTGTGTGTGTGTGTATGTGTGTGCGCCGTTCCCCCCCTTCTTCCGGACTGGGGTGTTGCCAGCGTTCCAGGGGCACTTGCTTCAACTTGTCTGGGGCGCGCCCTGAATTCAGCCTACACACCTCAACCGGTGAAAACCTTCCCTAAGAAAGCTGGCAGGTGAACTGCCCTACAGGTAGGGGGCAGAAGGAATTGTGCTGGAATTTGGGACTGAGGCACCTAAGAATGTGATCTTCCAGCCTTTTCCCTTTCCCGTGCCTCCACTTGCCAGCTCTTGTTTCCGAAAGCTTATTTTGAGTTTGGCCTTTGCTGAAAAAAGTGGATTAGCAGAGGAACAAGGATGCCCTGGAAGGGAATTTGTTCCACTTTGATATCCAAAGAATGCTGGAGTTGTGACTTTCCAAATACCAGAACCTGTTCTCTTTCAGGCTTCACTGGAAGTTTTTAAGAAGAGATTGGACAACCATTTGTCTGAAATGGTATAGGATTTCCTTCCTGAGTTGGACTAGAAGACCTCCAAGGTCTCTTCCAACTCTGTTATTCTGACTTTGAGGTTCAGCGTTTGAATCTTAAATGCCCTTGTTTTTCCTCTGAAAAAAAATTAAAAATATTCTTGCAGACTTTGCAGTAAAAGAATATCATGTATTTTAGTCATATTAAAAAAATATAAAAAATTCGTGCCAGAATGCCAGTTATTTTTCTGGACCAACTTAAGAGATTTTAACCAGAATAGTTTTAAGAAAGTTGGTGGGAAATTACAGTTTTTCAGATGTTCTTGAATAGCAATGCCCAGAAGTCTTGGCTACAGCTTAAGGGTGTTACGAGTTATGGATCAGAATATCTAGAATGAAATATAGTCCTCATCTCGTGATCACAACTGGGACCAGAATTCCTGTTGTAAGTCAAATCAAATCCGATTTTATGACAGTTTTTACAACTGGTGTTAAGTGAGTCATGTAGTCATTAAATGAATCCAGGTTCCCCAACAAGTAATTTTTGGCAAAATTGGCAAAAAGTCACAAATTTCAATCACAGGCTGCTGCAACAGGTTGTAAATGTGACTTGGTTGTTAAGGTCCATAATTGCATTCACGTGACCACAGGGCTAGTGTGACAGTCATAAGAATGAGAACAGATCGTGAGTCACTTTTTCCAAGCCTATCATTAAAAGAATGGTTATAAGGTGAGGATTATCTGTGACTTGATTTTCAATCACAGCATGACTCCTTTGCTTACTAGGTTCACATTTAAACGATCATCTTTAGAAAATATGTCAAAACGTATTTTTTTAACAGACTGGTCTATTACATCATTATGTTAATTGATATTTCCATGTTTTTTTTTAAATTACTTCATTCTTCACATTTTTATTTTGTTATTTCCTGCAATTTAAAAAAAAAAACTACCCACAGTAAAATGTTTGGTGGATTAGGGTGTGTGTATATTTATGTGTGTGTCTGTATATGCACAGTACAACCATAGTAACTTTTAAGATGTGTGGACCAACTCCCACAATTCCTCAGCCATCTATGCTTAAAATCCACACGTCTTAAAATTGTCATGGTTTTCTGCATAAAAATACAAAAATACTACTACAGTAAATTGTTTGGTGGAACGCTATGTGAGTAGTGGAGTTCAGTCCTAAATAGGTATATTGTTAAAAAACGGTTTAGATAGCAGATGATGGGAAAGAGTTCTGTATGAGACAAAGGACAGTACTAGACTTGATGTACAGATCTAAACTCATATAAAATACAGGTTCAACCATTTGTTTAGTGACCACTTGAAGTTACATTACTAAAAAAAGTGACTTTTGACTGGTTTTCACCCATATGACAGTTGCAGCCATCTTTGTGGTCAGATGATCAAAATTTGGGTGTTTGGCAACTGGCATGTATTTATGATAGTCGTGCTATCCTGTCAATCCTGTCACAGTCAATGTTGAAAGTCATACTTACTTAACAGCCATATGGTTCACTTAACTGCAGTGATTCACTTAACTGTGGCAAAAAAATGGTAAAATGGGGCACAATTAACTTACCTGTCTTGATCAACAATAGAAATTTTGGGCTCACTATAGTCATAAGCCAAGGACCTGTAGTTTGTTATAGTCCAAGAATCTTGAGTTTCAAATTACATGTTCTTACTCTAAATTCCAACATCGATTGCTTCTTTTCAGATTTAAAATGCCTTCATGTATCGTGGCCAGCCAGTTCCCCTCACCCTTTGAACCTCAAAATATTCTCCTCAACAGTTGCTATTCCTTTGGATCTGGAATGACAAAAATTCTACCTCCTGAACCAGTCAACTCCACTCCTGCTGGCATATTTCCAGTTCCTCAACATATGTTCGAGCTCACTATGGTCTGGTTGCGAAGATTTTTATACTTTTGGCAGACTTTCCCTACAAACCTGATGAAGACTGTGTTGATGGGCATTGCCAGAAGAGCATTGCCCATCTTAGAGAAGATGAAATACTTAAAGAAGGCCCGAGAATTTAAAAGAAATGAAAACAACACTGAGAAGATGATGGGGGAAAACAGATATCAAGAACACAGTTCTCTGAAGAGTCATACAAACTATCTTTCTGAGAGAAGTTTGATTATAGATGACTCTTTTGGAGAAGACATTGAACAAATTTTGATTGATTCAAGGAGCATTACAGTGAATAACATGCATTTGGAAGAGGAAGGGGTTTCTGAGCTGTGTTTAATAAGTCCTACGATAGTATTTGATTTGAGAAATAATGGGCAAGCTTCTTCAGGAAAGGATATAGAATGTGTGACTATAAAAAGTTCTGAGTATGTCTCCCCTAAGTTGTTGGAAGATACTTGCAATCCTGAAATCTTTATAAAAGAGTTGGACCTCTGTGGATGTTTGGAAAATACTTTGGACTGCTTAAATCCTAATGGACAATTAAATTTTAATAAGGACCTTGATGAAATTTTGGAAACCACCTTAGTTTCCCAGGAACTGGAGACGAACATGAAATCTAACCAGGATCCACTGATATGTGGAAAACAAAGCTTAATATGTTCACCTTGTTCTTCAAAGGATGAGGAACAACCAGAAATGAAGCAAACGAGTGGAAAGAATGAAGCTACATATAACATGGAATCCCCTACCAATCCCAGTAGCTTCCAAAATTCTCTGGTACTTTCCTTATTCTACAGTCCATTAGAAGATGAAGAAGATGACGATGACAGTTCAGAAGATTGGTGGAGTGAGGATGAGATAGAAGACAGTAGTAAAACCCAAACTTGCTCTGATGGCAATAATTCAGGAGACTTAGAGAAGTATCAGGAAGTAGAAGATGAGGACTCTGTACAGAAGATAGTTTTTGAGAATTTCAACAATGATCCCTTCCACCCACTTTGCTTTTCCAAACCTGTTCAGGCCCTCACAGACTTCACCATTGCTTCACTGAAGCCCAAAAACCATCAAAAAACTATTGTCTCTTCTTATCAGACAAGAACCAGTTCTAAACTTGAAGAATCGTATCATCTCCCAAAGCAGTCATTGCCCAAAAAGGACCAAAAAGTTGAAAGAAATCAGGAGACCTACCTATGCTGCCAACCAAGTCCCAGGAAAAACACTTCTCCTCTCCCTGCAAAAATAGTTTCACAGCAGGAAATCCAGGTGAAAAAGAAGGTGAGAGTCCTAAAATACTTAGGTGTGCTCTATGAATGTGTTTGGAATGAGGATTTTCAAAATCCACCTTTGTTTTTTTTATGTAGCTCCTTAATTAGGAACCATGAACACTTGTATTTTTATTCTTGGCTGTGACTGATTGAAATTTAGACTTGCCCACATGATTATGTTTGAGAAATGTTTGTGCTTTTTTAAACTATTTTCACCATGATGATGAAGAGTAGAGATGATACAGAGTGTTGTTGAGATGTTGTTTTTGAAGAGGTGCAGTAGTGGGCAAAGTTGCATCAATTGAATTTCTTGCTGAGATTAAAAGTGGTGATTTTTGCTCCATTTATTTATTTAATATGCTGACCAACTCTTGGTTACTTTGGGTGGTTTACAAAATGTGAAAAACGAAACAAGCAAACAACATAAAACAAAAAAAGGAGTCAAAATAGGAAAAATAATTAACTCAGATGGGAACAAAGAAAAAGAAGAAAAGGGGGCTTTCAGTCCAAGTTGCCAAAAATCTGGGTGAAAGTTTTTTGGGATTTATTGAAGCTCCAAGTAGCATGGGGGCCACTTGCGTCTTGGGAGAAACTTACGGTAGTGAACAGTTCTATAGAATCAAATAGAGAAGGCATGCTACTGGGGTCTTGATAAACAGCATTGTTTAAAAGGGAAAAACCTGGAGCACACCACCCTGTCGGACCAGATCAGGCGGACAGATACTATAAGACAGGGGTCTCCAACCTTGGCAATTTTAAGACTTGTGGACTTCAACTCCCAGAATTCTGAGGAATTCTGGAAGTTGAAGTCCACAAGTCTTAAAGTTGCCAAGATTCGAAACCCCTGCTATAGGAGACAGATAGACCCTCAATTACCAGGTCCCAAGCTATATGATCCATTTTATTGGAAATAAATACAGGTATTCCTTGACTTATGAACACAACTGAGCCCAAAATTTCCATTACTAGATGAGACATTTGTTAAGTGAGTTTAGCCCCATTTTATGACTTTTCTTGCCACATTTGTTAAGTGAATCACTGCAGCTGTTAAATTAGTAACATGGTTGTTAAGCGAATCTGGCTTCCTCATTGACTTTGCTTGTCAGAAGGTTCCAGAATGGGATCACATGACCCTGGGACACAGCAACAGTCATGAATCAGTTATCAAGCATCTGAATTTTGATCACATGACTATGAGGATGCTGCAAAGGTCTTAAGTGTGAAAAACTCTCATAAATAACTTTTTTCAGTGCTGTTGTAAATTTGAATGGTCACTAAATGAACTGTTGTAAGTTGAGGACTAGCTATATAGCAGTCATTAAAGTATTGTGGTATTTTATCAGCTAGAGGCATACATATTAGAGGAAAAGGTAGCATTTTATTGAAGAGGTGTCAGGATTACACCGTTGGAAAATTCTTTTCAAAGAATATGTTGAAGAACAAAAGGCTGAATGCCTGAGGGAGCAAAGATGAAGTCTTTTATCATTCACAAAATGCTGTTCCCGTTCCATAATTTCAGGGAATTCAGTTCCAATTGAGTAGACCTCTGTGGAAAAGCAAATAGGGAAAAAATTCATGTGATGTGACATGATTAATTTACAATCACCAGATCAGTGCCTGAATTAGGAAGAAATGGAGGTCATATTTTTACTTAATTGTCTCTGACTATGAATCACAAGTCTCTTCCAAAGGAAATAAATGATGTAAGATTAGGACATTTCCCAGTCGAGCAGACTCATTTCCTGCCTCCCTTTAACAGATTGCCTATTATAAAATAAAATGAAGATTCCTGGCTTTGTTTTCTATTTCCTTTTTAAAAGCTTTACTAGCACTTCTGCACAAATGTGCCAAGTCCCCAGACAGATGCAAATTCCCTCCCTATTTAACTACCCTAAACGCCAAACCTCTTTGCAAAAGTAAAAAGAAAAACAGCAAACATACAAGCCAGACAATTTGAACTTAGACTGGGCCTCTGTTTTAAGATCATTTTTGAAAGGTGGAGATTGTGAGTGGGAAATAGCCTCTCTTTTATTAAGGCAAAAGTTAAAAAAACATTCAACCACCCTTATATATTGACATGTGAAGGATTAGCTTGGGCATTGATGATGAATTATGATGATTATAACCCATGGGGATTACTGGGTGTTAGAGGCCAGTGGCTACCTTTTAGCTCACCAGATTTTATGTCTCTCTTGTGAGTGAAATTCGCACTGCGCCCAGAAGAAAAATGGGATATAGCTCTAATCTCAGATTATAATGGGGATAAGATGAAATGAAAAGGACTTTACCGCTGAAAAGAAACAGCGGGAAACCACCTAAAATGAGTTGGGAAACCACCTAAAATGAGTCAAATAAACAAATGTCTTGTTTTAGTCCCCTCTTTTCCTATAAAGCACCAGGGGAACATACAAAATATTTTTTGCTTTCAGTTGTATCCTCATAACAGCCCTGTGAAATAGTTGGGGTAAGAAATGATTAGCCTAAAGTCACCTAGTGAATTTGGCTGTTAAAGGTGGTTTGGAACTCGAGTTTTCACAAATCTAAATTCAACAACTACGTACATAAATATAAAAAACAAAATCTAATTAAAAGGAGACTGTTGAACAAGGAATTGAACATTAAAGAAAAATCTGCCCTTCCTTATACTGCTTGGAGGACCCTGAATAGGTTTGTTGGAGTGCCTAAATATAAAACCAGTATGGTCAAGTGGCAGATAACAAACGTGCCTTGTGAATATGGAGAGACGCAGAGCCCGCCCCATCTGCTGGAAAAGGAGAAAAAAAGAAGAGAAGAGACAAGAAGAAACAACAAAAAGAAGAAAAAGAAGAAACAATAAGAAAAACATTGGTTTAGACCTAAATTAAATTTAGAAATCAGTTGGTGTGGTGGTTAAGGTGCTTGGCTAGAAACCAGGAGATTGAGTTCTAGTTCCACTTTAGGCATGAAAGCTGGCTGGATGACTTTGGGCCAGTCACTCTCTCAGCCCAACTCACCTCACTGGGTTATCATTGTGGAGAAAATAAGAGGAAATTTATGTTTCCTGACTTGAGTACTTATAAAGTAATAAAGGCTAGATAAAAATCTAATAAATATGATAAGAGTGTATGGTATAATATAATGTAATATGGAACATTTATAGGAACAAGCACCCGCCTAGAAATATCTGCCACATTAGCTCACATATTCTTTCCTTCATTCTTAGGTCCGATTCTCCCCAGTGGTCACTGTCCACTCACTAGTAGTCTGGGACTACGCCTCTCGGGCTGCCCGTCGGGGCCCATGGGAAGAAATGGCTCGTGATCGCTGCCGCTTCCATCGAAGAATCACTCAAATGGCGGCCATCTTGGAGCCTTGCTTGGCAGAAGATCATCGGGACAAAGTTTGGAAGAGGGTCCATGGGGTTTCCACATCTCTGGAAGAAGCTGCTGACAACATTCCCCTCGGTTCCACCAGAAAAGAGGAATTGGGATTCCAGAGTTAGGAATGAAAAGCCTCTTTTAGATAAAAAAAAAACAACCAATTGATGTGCACATAGAAGTTGAGAATTCTGTGGGAATTCTGGTCTGGGTTTTGCATCACTAAAAGAAGAACGTTGCTTTTGCTCGTCTTCTGTTTGGTGTTTTAAAGCGTGGTGAGAACTAGAACCTCATTGTTCATGAGCTTGATGCTATTTCAAACTGGTGACTCCAGGGATATAGTGTAGTAGGATTGAGTCTGGGCCAAAACGTTCTGGATGAGATTAAAATGTGTTGACTATATGAAGGAGTAACATGAGTGAAAGTATTAAGGCTTTTGTTTTCTGAATAAATATAATCCTAGGTTGTTGTTGTTACTACTACTACCTCCTCTGATTTGAAAAGTCATGAAACTGGGCTGTTTTAGTGAGTATATGTGAGATATAATTGCTTTTAAATATAATATTAAGTTCTATATTGCAGTTTCATTTCGCAGGCATTACTTGGGCTCCATTGTATGTGGTAGCTTTCTGAATCTTTTGGATCACAAACCCCATGATTCCCAGTCAACCTTGCTTGTTATGGAACTGGGATTTGGAGTTGGTCTTTCTGGAATTATCAGAGGGGCAACTTGAGAGTTATTGGGAAAAAACTATAGCTAAACACACAGTTTAAAAGATCAACCAAGGCTGGCTCAGATTTCTTCACCTCTGTGGTCTGATTTCATGGCTAAGCTTTTTCATATGTACCAATCAGAGGGCCAAAATTGGATCCAAAATTTGACAATTTACATTTTGTATATTGAGAGGAGTTGGTTTGCTTGTTTGTATATTTGCAAAATCTCTGCTAGCTTGTATACGTTTTTAATTGAAGAATTTTTTTTGAAAGATATATATTAATTGATATTAAATTATTCTTTTGAAATCCCTGGTTATGTCTTGACTGTACCATAATTGAGTATTAAATTGTAATAATTATATTTTTTAAAGAATGTACGTCTCCATTGTTTTCTTGATATTTGTAATAACAGATGGTGTTTAAGAATATAAGTAAAGTCGTTTGACATCAAAGTAGAAACCTAGCCAGATCTATCTTGTTTTCTCTTATTTTCTCTACCATAGTTAATAAGAATGGTTTTGCAAAACCCACAAGCAGGATATGATCAGAATATCCTGCTTATAGTCCCTAGCACCTGTTGTAAACTATGTCACACATAAGAAGAATTGATAGCTTTATTCTTCAGGAATCTGGTAGCTCAATCTTTAAAAGACTATTTTCCAGGTTTTCCATTCTATAAAAGACATAATAGTCATTAATTTTTTTTTTGTAGATTATCACATCAGCTAACAATTGGTAACAACGATGCCCTCCTAAGGATCACGACAGATGTAATTCTGCTAGAAGCGTCAATGGAACCCCTAATATTAAATAATGAATACATGTAGTTGAATAGAAGATATGTAAATATTGCCAGATATTAAGTACTCTTGCTCAAGTTTCACATATTGAAATTTTCACAACCTCTCACCTTCTTTTATCAAATCTAATCCTTCCCCTTCTACCCCACCCACCTGATGTTTACCATGCTAATTTAGGTTATTCATCCATATACAGTGTGACCAAAATATTTTGTTTTTCCTGTCCTTAATCCGAGTTCAGGACAACAGCAGCTTTCTATATAAAATTTCATTCATAGAACCTCCTAAACCATGATTATTAGAAGAAAACATTTGCCTGGATTTAAGCAAAATGTTAAACCACAATAGTTGTTTACAAAGCTCAGTTTATGTAGCACTCCGAACCAAAACCAATCAATCAAGGCTGCTTATGGCTGACATGACGTGCAAAAACCAGATCACAGTGAGATTGCTGGTTCATGTAGTAGCTCAGCACTGTCCACGCCAACCGTAGTCACTTCCAGCTTTGCAAATGTCAACCCTTGGATGTTCTCAGCAGTAGCTGTGTTGGCTGGGGATTTCTGGGAATTGACCGCCACAAACATGGAAGAAGCAAAGGTTGAGAAATGGTGCTTACATAAGTATCCTAGGGCTAAGATTCCTTTCCCAGCCTACAAGAAGTTGATGACCGAAACTGGGAATTTCTCCAGGCTGATATCAGAACAATAGTCTTCCTTATCCCTCCATCTTCCAAAAGTAAATCACATCTGCAGTTTCTAAGGCTGTATTAAAATTGGTGTAAAACACAAGTTTAGTATACTCAGATTTGCCAATTGAAGGGTCTGCTTTAGGCAGGATTGTTAAATTATGTGATGTTCTCAAAGCTTTTAAGCTTGGGTTTTTCTTTTTTCTTTTTTTAAATCAACAGCTTTTAAATGTCGGGTAGGGCAGTTTTTGATCAGCTTGACTCTACTTATGAATTGCCAAATACAGTTCATAATGTCAAATACATGCCAGTTATCAAGAGTATCAAATTTTGATCATGTAACCCTGGGGATGCTGCAATGGTTGTAACTGTAAACACTGGTTTACAGTGTTTATGTGTCATATGTCACTTTTTTCAGGGCCATTTATTTGAATGGTCACTAAACAAACAAGGGCTACGATACCTATGAAATAAATAATGGCAACTAGATACAGGTAATCCGCAATTTACGACCACAATTTAGCTCAAAATTTCTGTTGCTAAGTGAAACATTTGCTAAGTGAATTCTGCCCATTTTACCACCTTTCTTGCCACAGTTGTTAAGTGAATCACTGCAGTTATTAAATTAGTAATGTTGTTAAGTGAATCTGGCTGACTTTGCTTGTCAGAAGGTTGCAAAAGAGAATCACTCATGAATATGAGTCAGTGACCAAGCATCTGAATAGTGAGCATGTGGGCCACGGGCATCCTGCAACGGTCATAATTGTGAAAAACAGTCATTAAGTCCCTTTCTTCAGTGCCATTGTAATATTGAACGGTCACTAAATGAACTGTTGTAAGATGAGGACTACCTGTATCAGAAGAAAGATATTTCTTCTGGGAGAAACAATCATTGTAAAAGAGTCCAAGTCATATCCACAGAAATGACTTGTGCTGAGTCTGGATCTTTTCATGCAACAGGAATTTAAGCTTACATACCAAGGGTGATTCAGTCATCCATATTAAAAATAACTTAAGCCAATGCCTGACACAAACATCTCTAAGGAACCATCCTAAAATAACTGAGGGAAAAAATATAAGAGTATTATTACATGTTTTATTAGATAACCCTTGACGTGAGGTAGACTTCCGTCAGTACCATAATATTAGGCCTAATTTTGGATGACAAATCAAGATTGGGATCTGAGTTACCCAGCTTGGAGGCTTTACAGATAACTTCAGACTACAATTCACAGAATTCTCCATATTAGATAGAAGTTATGGAAACTGTAAATTAAAGTAATCTTGAAGGCTTGTGATTGGGAAAAACTATAACTATTGAAAAGAGCAAAATATTTGCACAAATCTTCATCCATCCATATTTAAATACATGCCTATCACACTATATTCGATCTCATTATGGCAGCTAAGGAAAGTGAGTAATAAATAGCAAGCCAAATATATTAATGACATAAGGGGAAAATAAAAGGAAATACAATTAAATTTAGTTTAAGCCAACATCATTCACTATACCTTTCTACATTGTTCTGTCCTTGTAAACATTTTAGCCTTTTTAATTATTGTCTGTTGTTAGTTATTTTTTGTTATTGTCACTCTTATTGTGTATTTATGCTGTAGGCCAGCCAGAGTCATACAGTTTGAGTTGTGTGGTCTTATAAATCGTCAAATAAATAAAATCCAGATTTTTAAAAAAATATTTTAATTTTTTTTAATATAATAACATACTATGCATATTTTGTGGACAGTGTATTGACTGGGTCAAATCTTTTTTAAACAATGCTAACAGTAATGATACAAATAAGTATGCATAATCCTGATCTTCCAATTTCAACAGTACCATTCTCTATAATTCTTTTATCATTTTTTCCATTAATTCATTTAAACATAAATATTTCTTTGCTCCATGTATTTGTTATCCTCTTGTTGTTGTTAGTTGCGAAGTTGTGTCCGACCCATCGCGACCCCATGGACAACATTCCTCCAAGCCTTCCTGTCCTCTACCATCCTCTGGAGTCCATTTAAACTCATGCCTACTGCTTCAGTGACTCCATCCAGCCACCTCGTTCTCTGTCGTCCCGTTCTTCTTTTGCCCTCAATCTTTCCCAGCATTAGGCTCTTCTCCAGTGAGTCCTTCTTTCTCATTAGGTAGCCAAAGTATTTCAGTTTCATCTTCAGGATCTGGCCTTCTAAAGAGCAGTCAGGGTTGATCTCCTCTAGAACTGATTTGTTTGTTATCTCCTCTAGAACTGACTTGTTTGGTATCCTCTACTAAGTTACTAATATTTAATATTTTGAAAATTACTCATTATTCCACCATAATTTCAATATCCAAAATGTCTAGTACTAAGGCGGCCAAATATTAACAAAATTTAATCAATCCCGGGAATATATTTCAAAATCCCCACAATTTTTAATTCTTAAAAGTTTAAGTTCACAATATACTATAACAGACTATTAATATTAATAATACAATTAGATTACCTAATCCCCGGTGGCTAAAGGGAAGAAGAAAACTGGGCATGTTGAGAAGACACACACTCCTGTTGCTAGAAGAAGGGGAGAAGGGCTGCTTCTCCTGCAGTCCCCCCCCCTCGTTTTTGCACCTTCCCTTGTGCCTACATTCCTCCTTCCTCAGCCACCTTCTCCTCCCAAACGATCTTCGTGCCCAGAGGGGCTCCATCTGCTGTCGAGGTTGGTTCTCCCCCCCTTGCTCTCTTTTTTTCAAATTTTTTTATTTATTTTTATTTATTTTTGTCACAACAGTATACACAAACATCATCATAAATAAAAACAACATATCATGAAAGAAAAATATGTATATATAAGTAAAAGCATGCAACAGCTATGTTAATTTGATATAATGAAGGGAACAATTGGACAGGAACGGTAGGCACTTTTGTGCTCTTATGCACGCCCCTTATAGTCCTCTTAGGAATGGGGTGAGGTCAATAGTAGACAGTTTTTGGTTGAAGATTTTGGGATTTTGAGTGGAGACTATGGAGTCAGGTAATGAGTTCCAAGCGTTAACAACTCTGATACAGAAGTCATATTTTCTGCAATCAAGTTTGAAGCTGTTGACATTAAGTTTAAATCTATTGTTTGCTCTTGTATTATTGCAATTGAAGCTGAAGTAGTCTTTTACAGGAAGGATATTGCAGTAGATGATTTTGTGTGTTAAACAGGTCATGTCAAAGTCGGCTGAGTTCTAAGTTTTCTAGTCCCAGGATTTCTAGCCTGGTGGTATAAGGTATTTTGTTGTTTTCGGAGGAGCGAATAACTCTTCTAGTAAAATATTTCTGGACGCGTTCGATTTTATCTTAAACTAAACTGCACTGAGCAGCTGGGCGGCAGCGTGAAGGAGAAATGCCTCAGCTCCGCACAGCTGCTTGGCCTTTTGACTACCCGAAACGGATCAGTGCCGCCTCCACAATGGCCGGCTGCTGCTTTCTCCCAGATTCATTTATCAACAAGTCAGAAAAGCGCAGTGCTCTCCTTCTTCCAGCAACAGTGTGTGTCTTCTCAATGTGCCCAGAGTTTTCTTCTTCCCTTTAGCCACCAAGAGCTCAGAGTCTGGAAGCAGCTCCAGCAGTTCTGATGAATGCCTTCACAACTTGTGCAAGGACTGGAGATCCCCATTCCCTACAGCATTAGACTTTTCCTTAACCTCCCAAGATTTCTGCCCGCATGGCTGCTGCATGGCATAGGGTGAGGGTGGTCCATGCAAACCACCTGCAGGCTTTGGGTATACTGAGTGGGCTTGCAGATTCAAGGAACTGGTGACTTGCTGGCGCTGCATAGGGGGCGTAAGGCAAGGCATTGCCACCCAAAAACAGTGTTACCGCAATCTCAGCTGCCTGGAACTGCCCAAAAATGCGATGCTCTTTTTTTGCCTCCGCATACCCCATTTTTGGAATCAGGGAGGCAGCTGAGACTTCCAGGCAGCGGAGATCATGGCAACAGTGTTTTCGGGTGGCAGCACCTTGCCTTACGCCCCCTGCGCATTGCCCGCTTCGCCAACCGAGTTCCAACCTCTGCGCTTCCCTGGGCCGCTTCCGGATCAGGCTCCAACCAAGGCAGCAAATACAGATGGGACTTGGCAGGAAGCCCAGCACTGTCTTTAAAGATGGCAGCATCCAGGAGGACTGAAGTGTTGCGTCTCTATCAGGCCTTGCTGCAAGAAAGCCAGGCTTTCAATGCCTATGGCTATACATAGGAAGATAGGGGCATCTCAAGGGTGGAGCCTTCGGTGCCAAGTCCCCCTTCTGCCCCCATGAAAAATCATCCCCCACCCACTCCAGTTAAATGTGCGTAGAGTGATAGGGTTTGTTTTAAATGGATAAAAAGATCTGTGCTAATCGTTATCAAAATCCGAGTGGAAGCTGATCCTGATGCTGGTAGGCATAATTATTTTTTTCTTGTTTTCCTCCCCAAAAATTAAGATGCATTTTATAATCTGGTGCATTTTATAGTCTGAAAAATATGGTAATCCTTTCTCTTCATTATCTTTATCTTCTTGCATCTCATTTTGATTTTTTCCTTCCACTGCTTCTTCTAATTTCTCATCTATTTCCTGAATATCATGTTCATCTTTTCCCCCCAATTGTTGCATGGCTTCTACACTCATTTTTTTATCTTTACAAAATCCCCTTGTCTCCTTATTGTTCTTTATAGTTTCATGCATGTTTTTGAGCATCAAAATTATTTCATTTGTCTCTATTATCACCTGTAGATCCATTTTGTAATAATTTAATAAAGATTACTCAGTATACCTCTTTGCTTCCAACGTCTGAATATTTAAAAACTCCAACTTAAAAAAATTCAAGCAATCCCATAATTATACCTCCAAATCCCCTAAATTTATAATCTTTAAAATTCTTTAGTAGTTTACAGCCTTGTGATTTTCCAATTACATATCTTCCCAATTGTCCAAATTTTAAAGTCTTATTTAACTTTTCTTCTTTTCTGTTTTCTTCTATCACCTTTCTTCTTTTGCTTCGTAGAATGTTCTGTCAAATAGCCTTAATAATCCAAATCCAAAATTAATCCACTAGGTTCCTCCAATCTTTCAAATCAATAATCCAATATCCAGTTTCAATAAAGTTTAGTTATTTGCAATTTAGTTCATCTTAGAAATCTTCAAGAGGAAAAAGAAACTCATTAGATATTTTCAAAATATCCAAATCATCTTTTAGAATAAATTCAAGGTCATGCTGCCTTCCAGGTATTGTTTACTTTCTTCTATTTTGTGTTTTAGACCAGGGGTCTCCAATCTTGACAACTTTAAGACTTGTGGACTTCAACTCCCAGCTCCAATCCACAAGTTTTAAAGTTGCCAAGTTTGGAGACCCCTGTTTTAGAATTTATGTGTATTGGACCACTTTCACTAAGAGTACTGATGCTGTAGTGCTCATCTTCTTATAGTAGATGGCTCTCCTGCTCCCATCCAACATTAAACAGTATGTCAAAAACAGATGATTATCCAATAAGTCCAAGGGTTTTAAAAATACAAATAATTAAGACAGTTTCTCCCAAAAAATCACCTTTCATATTCTTTAAGCTTTTTTCCAGACTTTCTGTATTTTAAAGCTTTCCTTGGGCATTTCTTTCACCTCTTAATTTTCAGTCTTTAATCTTCTCCGTGTGTCTAATTGCCGCTTCCTTAACGTTTTGAGATTATCTTTTAAATTTCTTGTACTTAAATTAAATCTTTGGAGAAATAGTTGGAAGTTATGTCACCCAGTTTCAGTGCTCTGTCCATGGACCACTCCAGCAGAAATCTTATGGCTCCAGTTTTCCCAGCTTGTGACTGCCAAAAATGGCCATTGTCTCTGCTGCCATTCAGGAGAGCTTGGTTTGGACCTACCAAGGAAACTGCGAATCCTCATGGTCCAAGAAGCACCTCTCCTTTCTTTGCCGCCTCTATAAGGTAGCTTTGACCCCATAGGGTCTCCTGAGTGATTACCATCTGAATTTCACAGGGCTTGGGGGAGCCTGCTATTTTCTAAGCCATTTTCACCACGATGTCAACCAGAAGTCCCTAAAATCCAGATTTCTACCATGCACATATACTGTAGTGGCCAAAATTGTGGAAACCTTTTGGGAAAAGTGTATTTTCTAAAACTAGCTAATAACATCATTTATTTTTTTTTGGAGTAGTACCAGGGGTGGAATGCTCCCGTTTCCGACCAGATCGCATGATCCAGTAGCAATAGAGGCGGATAGTTCGGAGAACCAGTAGCAAAAATCCCTCCACCACCACCACCCACACCTCACTGTTCCTCTTCTCTGTCCCTGAAGCTCTCGGTGGTGATATAGCTGCAAACGGTCTTAAATGACTGCCGCGGCGCTTCAAAGGCACTACAGCTGATCAGCATTGTAGGCGGCTAGTAGACCGGTGCCTCTATTTTTAAAGAAGGTAGACTGGTGCCTCCCAAAAAAAGGCAATTAGTAGACCGGTGCCTCTATTTTTAAAGAAGGTAGATCGGTGCGCTCCCAAGTTTTGTATACTTTATTATTTTTATTATTGGCTGTGACCATTCAGTCACCTGACCACCAAGCCATGCCCACTAATTAAGCCACGCCCACAGAACCAGTAGGGAAAATTTTTAGATTTCACCCCTGAGTAGTACCATAAAATTATATATCAATGGAAAGATAATTTAATCAAGATAATGCAATAACTTTTATGATGGATTTGCTATTAGAATAGTAGTTACAGTATAAAGAAGAAAAGTTAAAAATAGAAAAAAATGATATACAAAAATTATCACCATAGAAAAACCAAGATATACAAAAATTATCAGGTCAGTTAATACTTAGTTGAGTAACCTTTAGCATGAATTACGGCCTTACAGCATCTTTCCATGGAGTGAACCAAATCTTTTAGTTCTGCAGCTGTTATAATGTGAAACCAACATTGAATGATTGCTTCTATTAACTGGGTTTTATTGCTGGATCACTTCTGACTAACAAGTTTCTTTAGTCAGCTCCATAGATTTTCAATTGGGTTAAGGTCTGGGCTATTCCCAGGCTACTCCATCAGTGGAATATGATTCTCTTGAAACTCACATAAAAAGTGGTGTTATTAGCCATCAAACCTCAAAAATACTTTTCTCAAAAGATTTCCACAATTTTGGTCACTAATTCATATGTTGCCTTTGGTTCTTAAAATTTACTTTTCTTATTCAGAGTTTCGCCGTCTCTGTCTAATCCTAATTTATTTTGTCTTTCCCTTCCCCTTAACCTAGTCTATTTTTCCTTCATAGGATGATTTTGTACCTTGATCCTCCTTCATTCTGTTTGATTAAACCCTTTTGTTGATGTCTTTTGTTCAACTTGGTCATTCCATTTAGAATAGAATAGAACAGAACAGAACAGAATTTTTATTGGCCAAGTGTGATTGCACATACAAGGAATTTGTCTTGGTGCATATGCTCTCAGTATACATAAAGGAAAAGATACGTTCATCAAGAATCATAAGGTACAATACTTAATGATAGTCATAGGGTACAAATCAGGAAACAATATCAATATAAATTGTAAGGATACAAGCAACAAAGTTACAATCATAGTCATAAGGAGAAGGAGATGGGTGATGGGAACGATGAGATTAATAGTAGTGCAGATTTAGTAAATAGTTTTGACAGTGTTGAGGGAATTATTTGTTAAGCAGAGTGATGGTGTTCAGGAAAACTCTGTTCCTGTGTCTAGTCATTCTGGTGTGCAGTGCTCTATAGCGTTGTTTTGAGGGTAGGAGTTGAAACAGTTTATGTCCAGGATGTGAGGGTGTCTGTAAATATTTTCACAGCCCTCTTTTTGACTCGTGCAGTATACAGGTCTTCAATGGAAGGCAGTTTGGTAACAATTGTTTTTTCAGATTTGGTGCATATTCATTCATGACTCTTTTTCTTCGTATACCATCATACAACTCATTCCCATGTCCTTCAACTTATTTTTGTTTTTTCTGACATTGCCGGTCTTATTCCATATAATTAAGCAGAAACATATGAAAGCCATGCGTGCTTGTTGACAAACCCTTTGTTCCTTACAACAGATTACATACACCTCATTACCTTTCTGACAGCATTTGGAAATACTTCCGGTTTAAATTTTGTGTTATTATTGTAAGAATTTTTCCACTCCTACAATAAGCAGCACAAAATAGAATTAAGAGGCTTGAATACAAGCATGATTTCATTCAACTTGTTTTCTTCTGAGACCCTCCAAATGTGTTGGACTATTAACTCCCAACAGCAGTGTTTCTCAATCTTGGCCGCTTGAAGATGGGTGGACTTCAACTCCCAGAATTCCCCAGCCTGCGGCTTGGAGTTGAAGTCCACCCATCTTCAAGCAGCCAAGGTTGAAATACACTTCCCATCAATATTAGGGTAAAGATAAAGAGGGTATAGTATGAAATGACAACACTTCAAGAGATTACTATTATGGGGGAAGATTTGTTTAATGTAACTTCTAAGCAACAATGTAAGATTTTTTAAATCTTACCTTTATTATTTTTATAAATAACTCAAAATGTCAAACATACCTAATACTCCTGTTTTCTCTTATTTTCCCCACAACTCTATGAGATGGGTTGAGTGACTGGTCCAAAGTCACCCACCTGGCTTTCATGCCTACGGTAGGACTAGAACTCATCGTCTCCCTAGTTTCCCCTCACTGTGTGAAACCTTATTAAGACAAGGGTTGATGTGATCTGGCATAATATATTCATTCACTTCTCTAGTTAGCCCACTTATTTGATGGGAGAGGTTTTTCTTTCTTGAAGGAATTCTTCATTCAACACCTAATTTATTTTCCTGATTTAAATTTCTTTCACAACACTTCATACCATCACAGAGAACCAACAGGCATCCACATTATGTACATTCTG
This sequence comes from Ahaetulla prasina, assembly GCF_028640845.1. Classification (NCBI taxonomy): domain Eukaryota; kingdom Metazoa; phylum Chordata; class Lepidosauria; order Squamata; family Colubridae; genus Ahaetulla; species Ahaetulla prasina. The sequence continues at coordinate 25,979,995 of NC_080542.1, forward strand.
TTCTCTGGGGCTAATATCACATTTCATTTACTTGCGTTGTGGAAATTATGTATAAACCCAATCCAAGTTGATCCATTCGCAACATAACCACAGTCACTGATTTAAACTCTTGTTAAAGAATCTATGGAATATGGGTTCAAAAGGAGGTTGAGTCTACATTTTCAAGTGGCTCCATTTCTTCCTTACTCTGAATAACTTAAGCCCCGTGAGAAATCATGAGGGAAATAGATGACTTATGTTCTAATTCTTCTCACTGACTCAGAAGTAGTTGTTGAATAGGTTGTGACAACAAAAAGAATAATACACTTCTTAAGTCATTAGTAGGTTCCATGTGGAGGTGTATCATCTCTGGTTTCCAATATACTGTACCTTAGAGGGGCAGGCATATTTGTGTGTACACATGTACATGTCTACATGCATGGACCAGGGTTTGCTCTGTGGAAATCCAGGAAGATAATGAGTCTGATTCAGTGAGTGACCAATGGTAAGGCTTCTACAGTTCAGAACATTTAAGTGAAAATATGGGAAATAATACATCAATTACAGTTTGAAACATAAGCTTCCTGTGGCTCACTACAGCTCTCTTACATTAATAGATGTGGTTGAGCTCCTTTAGCAAGTGTTGTTAACTATGACTGGATTGTTGGAATGACTGTTGTAAGACATATTTCAATTAAGCAAGTGTTTTGCAGACGATGTAACGTAATGTCATAACTAAGTTTGAAATTACATTAGCTGCCCTATGGGCAAGTAGTGTAGAGAAAGGAGGAAGAGACATAGCCACCTCACTGGAGGTTCAGTAAGGTTCTCTCAATGTCTGGGACCATTGTGACCAATGGATCCCTGGGAAGGATTCTGGAAATACCTTCATGCTTATTTAAATAATATATTTATATTACTATTAACAAGGTTGGTCAATCAGCCAGATGTTTAGATTAGATTTGGCAATTTTACTATTAACAAGGTTGGTCAATCAGCCAGATGTTTAGATTAGATTTGGCAATTTTATATAATATATAATATAATATAACAACAGAGTTGGAAAGGACCTTGGAGGTCTTCTAGTCCAACCCCCTGCCGAGGCAGGAAACCCTACACCATTTCAGACAAATGGCTATCCAACATTTTCTTAAAAATTCCAGTGTTGGAGCATTTACAACTTCTGCAGGCAAGTATATATTTTTTTGTTTTTGTTTTTGTTTACATTTATACCCCGCCCTTCTCCGAAGACTCAGGGCGGCTTACAGTGTATAAGGCAATAGTCTCATTCTATTTGTATATATTTACAAAGTCAACTTATTGCCCCCCCAACAATCTGGGTCCTCATTTTACCTACCTTATAAAGGATGGAAGGCTGAGTCAACCTTTTGATATCTTCACTAAGTCCTTGGTCAGGCAGATGTAGTTATGTGATAGTATCAGAGATACAGGCTATCTTCAACTTACCACCACAATTGAGCCCATCTCTGTTGCTAAGTGAGACAGTTCAATTTTACAATCTTTCTTACCATCACTGTTAAGGGAATCACTGCAGTTAGTAACATGGTTGTTAAGTGAATCTGGCTTCCCCCATTGAACTTGCTTGTCAGGTTGCAAAAGTTTATCACATGACGCCAGAACACTGCAACCATCATAAATACATGCTAGTTGCCAAGCATCCAAATTTTGATAATACCATGAGAATGCTGTAATTCTTGTAAATGTGGAAAAAAGATCATGTCCCTTTTTTCAATGCCACTGTAACTTCAAACAGACATTAAACAAATAGCCATAAGTTGAAGACTACCTGTATTGTCACAGGATGTAACCCTTTTCCAAGTAAAGCTGCTTTTTACAATTGGCGATTTTGTCAATGCTGATGGTGTTCAAATGATGCTCCAAATAATTTGGGATTGCACCTAAGGCACTTATCACTATCTTAGCTTTTTTTTTTTTTGCCACAAATCGTTTTATTTCTATTTTCAGGTATTATTATAAACTATAATATTAACTCTAAAAGTTTCACAACCAAAGCTTAAATTATATGAATGTTTTTTTTCAATGTTATTTTTTAAAAAGCCAAGGTCATTTACAGTGGTACCTCGCTCCTCATCAGTAATTCATTCTGGAAGATGGGACAAATACTAAAACTGACAAGTACCAAGAAACCACATGCTGTTTTGGCCAGAAAAAACAGCAAGTCACGAGGCAGCCAATGTTAGCAAGTTCTTCCTTGCATATCAACTACAGGGAGAAAAAAAGTATAAAACAAGATTTCTGCTTTAAAATGAATACCAAATTCAACAAGTTTTGAAGCAGTTGTGCGCCAAGGTATGACTGTATTTAAAATTTGCAATGGTTTATACCACTTAAAAGCCCAGTTGAATAACTAGAATCAGTAAAATAAGTTCCAGGATCAGAGGTGAATTTCCTCCTACTAATCTTGAAGACATTCCACAGGTTCAAAGTTCAATCAACATAGCAAAGCAGGTAGGGTTTTTAATTTCTCTCTCGTACATTGCCTAATTATTTCTCCTGGATCATTTCTGTACTTTCCATGTGTCAAAAGCTAGGCCTTGCATATCTGGGCTGCACAAATCAGGACAACAGCTAGATGTCAGCAAAAAGCTCCTTTTTCTTTACATCTTTCCTACCACCACCTAGTGGCTGTTTAAACTTGTGCAATCAGAGATGGGAAACTCTAGGGTAGGGACCGTACTTAAAGCAAGCATGTACAAGCTTTTTAGGGCATTAGAATGATGTAGGTGTCCTGGGAATGCTGCACTCCCTGTACAACTCGGGAAAGGAGTTCATTGCTCTCGGTTACTCCCACGAAATTCATCTTCCTTCCTTTGGGAGGAGCTGCCTGTGAAAAGGACAGCCAAGAACTTATTCATATAGTACAGTATCACAGGCTCCTGTGATTCACAGCTGATTCAAACTCCATCCAATATCAGGATGAGATTGTTGGGCAGCTATTGGCCCTTTTTTTCCAGAGCTTGTAGGTCAGGGCTGTCAAACTCACGGACTGCGGGACAGATGCATCACGTGTTGGCCACACCCATACCCAGTTTAGCAAAGGGGGAAAAAGTCCCGATATGTCACATGACACTGCCGTGATGATGCAAGTTTGACAACCTTGCTGTAGGTGATTATGGAGTACTGCACCTCCTCTAGGGATCTTAGCAAGTAGCAAAACATGGTCTAGTTTGTAGGGAAGCAAAGCCAATTACCCCTGGCTAGTATTTCAAAAAGAAAGCCCCAGGGAATATGAGCTAGAACAGTGTATCTTGACCATGGCGACTTGAAGGTGTGTGGATTTTAATTTCCAGTACTCACCCAAATAAGTAACTTTCAAACAACACCTATACTTACATATAAGTCCTCACACTTACAATCACTGCAGTGTCCCTGCGGCAATATCATCAAAAGTTGGATACTTGGCAATTGGCATGTATTTACAATAGTGGCAGCGTCCCAAGGTCCGGTGATCGCCATTTACGATCTTCCCGGAGGCCTCCAACAAAAAAAGTCAATGGGGGGAAAGCCAGATTCATTTAATGATCATGGTGATTCGCTTACAAACTCAGCAAAAATGTGCAACTCACTTGACTGCACTATTCCAGACCCAACTGTAGTTGTAAGTCAAAGATGGGCAAAGTATTACAGAAGCCAAGATAGGAAGAAATGTGCTCTTTTTAATTATTTTTGTCTTCCAAACTAAAGGAAGTTGTGGCAAAAATAAAATGTCAGTGACCATTCACTCAAAATGCTCTTTTTCATACGATGGAGTAATTTTACATACTTGGTAAGACATACTGCCAAGTAAGGAGCACAGTGGCTCAAGTAGTTGGAACGCTGGGCAGGAGGTTAGCAAGCCCGTGTTTGAGACCCAAGAGTTGCCATGGTGTGGGGTTGAGCTCTTGTCCTGCCAGGGACAGGAAAGGAACCCCCAAGGAGTCCCCAGGGCAACGGTGATGTCACTGGCTAATTCTTTCATCTGGGAAGTGCCTCAGTGCTTCTGACACAACTGCAAAAAATTTCTGCCAAGTATACAGATGCTGAAACCATGTCATATGCAAAGGGAAGATGGTGCAGTGAGTGAAAAAATGCAGAAAAGACTTCAAGGGGTTCAATTTATTAAATAAATGGGAACCAAACTGTTTTAAAACAAAACCCAGCAGCTCTCAACATTGAACTTCTGGGAACTTCTGGAACAAATTGTGGATAAAGAGGAAAGAGGACAAAGCACAATACTCTATTTATGAGGCATTATACTCATTCCCTTATCTTCCCTTTTATTTACCCATAAACATTTCTTAAATTTTAAGATAAAATTACCCAAGAATGTCAGGCTGTCTAACCGTTACTTCCTTCTCTTTTGCCTGCTTTTGAATGGAAAAGCCATTCCTATTTCCTCCCTTGATTATTTCCCTTTGCTAAGGTATCCCCAAGAGAGTTGTCTGTTTGGTAAAAACGTTTGCTTGCTTGGAATAAATGGAGGATTGGGTGCAAAGGACAATTAGTAAGCATTCTCCTCTTGTAAACTTTGCCTTGCACAATCCCTCCTCCACAGTCCTAGGGTGAAGTTTGATTTAAATGCCCTGACAATGAAAAAAGAAGAATATACAGGACCCCCTCTGTGCACACATAGCTGTGTTCTATTGGACAGCAACCTCTGGGTGTGCTTGGTTCTGAAGAGCTTCTGTTTGGTCTTTCTGAGAAGCATGCTCTGGTACTCCGGCAGCTCCTGGCTGGGACTCAGGAGGAGAAGCATGATCTGGAGAAAAGAGACCTGTGTTACACCCATTGCTGCAATTCACCTGAAGAACCTTGTTCCTCCAAATACCTACCCACCCACAAGTTTGGGAGTAAAACCAACTCCTGAGAGACACCTTCTCTAGAAGTTTCTTCACAGAAGCTAGACTTATGAAGATGGTCTGGTGTTTGTACTCTGAACTTAGCAAAGGTCAGGAAACAGATAGGTTTTCAGGTATTGATTACTATAATATTCAACAGCCCCAACAGTAATTGCCAGTAATGCAGGAAGCTGTAACCCAGCAATAACTGTAGCACCACAGATTCCCCATTTGAGTTCTTATCCTTTCTATGAATTTATAAATTTGGTTTACGGGAGCCTGCACTGCCACCCTGTGGGGTGATGTGCAACCAGCCATCCCATAGTCACTGGGTATTAGCTAACTTCTTCATCTTAACCAACACGAACTTTCAGGATTTTTGGAAGAGTAAAAAATAGAGGTGCACCTTTACTGAACATCTTACCAGACAAAGGGATATAATTAAAGCATAATAGTAGTTTAAATGGCAGCAGCACATGGCAAAAACTCTTTTGAACATACAACACCAGCTACCAAACTTTTAATTACCTCTTCTTTAGAAAATGAGGGAGGGGAACTTATTGCTGCAAAAATTAAGCTTCCAGCTCTTCTTTGTGCCAGAGGACCTGCTTAGTTGAAGCTAAAACAGTTCACACCTAACTTTTCCCAGAAAAGAAGTGTAAGGATGCCTTTTCAATAATGTTTGGCAGAAAGGCTGATTGATGGCAAAGCATTATTTTTATGAGCTATCAACTGATGAGAGAACCAGCAGTGGATGAGAAGCTATATTAGAATTCTCTGATTCTCACATTCAGTTAAAAAAATTGACATCCTAGCTTTTACTAAACCAGGATCTTTCCAGACATTTTGGCCATTCCAAATTGCAGGACAAACAATCTTATCCAGGTCAAGGTCCTAAATACCTTAGCACATTGAGGGCAGACCCAGCTAAATTAAGCTAGAATAAGTAAGATCTGCAGTAAGACAGAAAATGGGATGGGATAGAATGTCACTTTTCAGATACTCTTATTCTGTTTTCCCTTTGCCCTGATTTTCTACATTTTTTCTTGGCCAACAGTGAAAGTTCAACAGTTCTTCGATCCCCAAGGTTTACACAGGCATCCTAACAATCTCTGAATAAAGCCTGGTGTTAACCTCCATATGCATAAGGAAGGTGCAACTTTGGGGCTAAATAAGAACATAGAGCATTATTATTTGTATTATGTGGTCTTGAGGCATTGCCAAATAGGTTAGCAGTAAACAACAGCCCAATCAAGGAACTGGGACTAATCCTACCAACATTGACAGGTGAAGCTACTAGTATATAAAATGTGAGCCAACCCATTCCCTATTAGCACTGAGAATGTTACCTAGTTTGGAAATGAAACATCTGCAAGAAAATAACCAAGCTTAGGGAATAACAAGGACCTATTGCCTCATCAACTGTTTTATTCTATGCCTATACTGAGTTGAGTTACAAATACATAAATACAATTAACATGAGTATTAGCAATCAAACTCCTCCAAAGTTTATCTAACTCCATAAGGTAAAGATGGGAGTTCTTGCTCCAAAAAACTCCATTTTTACCTTACAATGAAACAGCCATGTTCTCATAACCCTTTTAAAGATGCTCAGAATTCTGGTCTTTCAATCCTCTCTCAAATGGGCCTAAATTGCCCTCTCTTCCCCAAAAATCGTAGCTTTCCGGCTCTTACCTGCTGGGGCCGCATGAGGCGGCTGTGCCTGGAACTTCAATTCTCCCCCAGGACCAACCTGGGATGCTTGATCAAGTTGTTGAGATTTTCTCTGTTCCATTTGAAGCACAACCTAGAAGGGATGGGAATGTGGAAAGAATGCCATAAGATACAAAGCAATCCTTTGGCTTTTTAGCAAACTAAACATTTGGGCTCTGCCTATTGAAGTTTCTCTGGCATACATAAAAGAAGTGCTAGAAGGTTACCTGCAACTCAGGGGTTGACCATCTCTATTCTGAATGCTGGTCCCATATTGCAGCAAACAAAGGCCCCACTGGAGACCTGGCATGTTATAATGAGACACTTTTGGGGGAAATTCCCATGATTCAATTTATGAATGGAAAACACATGATCTGTTTGGGCTGCGTTTGTTTGATCAGTGCTAAGGATAGAATATAGGGGTCTGTCTACTTAAGAGGGGGTTCAAACAACCTTTATAGTATATAGAAGTATAATAAATGCTGACCTGTAATAATATCAAATGCCAATCATTTCATGTTTGATAATATAGATTTAATTTTCTGCTTTTAGTGTAATTTCAGTTAGTAAAGCAGAGATTAGCGTTTTTTTGTGGTTAGTTGCTTCCTAGTTTCCATCTAAAAATGCAAGTGCTGCTTTAAGATAACTTTTGAGCCAATATTTGCCAATGCTTAAGTAAGCTTTAACTAGGGTTTTGTTCAGGGACTTTCACAATTTGAAGGTTTTGGTTCAAGTATTTGTTTTAATTTGAAATTCACAGCTAAGAAACAACTCTCTATAAAAAGATCCTAAGGAAATCTGTAGAGGTTAAATGTCATGCTATCAGGTTGTGTGCAGCAAACTGCCGCTCCTCAGATGTCTATGTGCCTCACATGCCTGCATTATCTCATTCTGGCTCTGGTCTGCATTATCTCACCTTGCCTTCACCATCAGGATGTTGCGGAATACTGCCCTGGTTGGTATCTTAAGGGGGGCGAGAAGAATCTACCAATAAAAATGCTGTTGCTAGTTTGCCTTTTTCTGCTTGTAAAAACTGTATAAAAGGAATAAACACTGCGAAAGCAGAGAGACATCTTTGCACCTTGCAAATGATTGGACCCTGATTTCTACATCTGGTGCCCAAACAGGGACCTCCCCCCCCCTCTCACGGGCAGCAACAACCATCATACTTATCACTGTCTGGAATAGACCCCTGGTGCACCTTTTATCCTCCGGGATCCCTCAGTGGTAAATATGGGTTGCAATCTATCTCAACACCAACATACACATGTGCAGGAACTCTGATTCCTGTTGCATAAGTCTGGCGTGATGGCACCTGACACTGACGTAAGGAAGCTGGTGGTAGAGGTAGAGAAACGTCCCTGGTATCTGGAACGGGGGACACTCCATTTACAAGATTGGACAAAGATAGGACATACTTCACATCTTGAACCCTGGGCTCCAGTACAAATACTCCATCAATGGTATCAATGTCGTAAAGCAATAAATTTTTTTGGCTCCGATGCTTCGGCAGGGCCACAATTAACTACAAGTCCTCCGCTGATTATGATCAGTTAAAATTGTCACCCCGAAACCATCTGCAATTGAACCATCAGCTCCTCCTGAAGGGGCTAGTTCTGTTGCATCTCCACGGCCGTTGTACACCCCCATTAGGCAGGTTTTAGAGGAAGAGTTAGAAAAAAAGGGGGGGGAGGATATAGAAGAAATTGCTGATATGCTTTGTCCAGTACACGTTACGGGACAAGTAGATCAGAATGGGGCTCAAATAGTGGAATATCGCCTTTGTCGTATGCAATTTTAACAGAACTTAGAAAAGGATTGAGAGATATGGGATTGGTAAGTACCTATATGCAAGGAATATTGGAAGCTACTATGAGAACTCATATCCTAATACCTGAAGATTGGAAAACTACCTTTCACATGTTGCTTACTCCAGAGCAATATGTAGTTTGGAATAGTGAATTTAAACACCAATGTGTCATGTGTGCCCTCCACTCGGGGGTGGTGGTGGTATGGTATTCATTCCTGATCAGTTGTATGGATCTGGCCCTTTTGCCCCAGTCGATGCTCAGATTATTCTATCAGCTGCCACTTTACAAGTTTCTTCTGAATATGATTATCGAGCCTTCAGAAAAGTGCCTGTTTCTGGCAAGCCTCAACAAGCCTTCTCTAATATCTGGCAGAAGGCTACTGAGCTGAATCCTGATTTTATTAACAGATTGCAGGATGCCTTATGGTGACAGATAGACAATCCCGAAGCTCAACGTGAGCTGCTGATGAGGCTGGCAAAGGACAATGCCACTTCTGAGTGCCGAAGGGCAATTGTTGGTCTGGGAAACAATCCTGATTTGGCAGATATGATTAAGGTGTGTCAAGATATAGGAACATCCTCTTACCAAACCAATTTGTTAGTGGCTGCTTTATCACAAGGTAGCAAGCCTCAAGGAAAGTGTTACAATTGTGGAAAACCTGGTCATTTTAAAAGAGAATGTTGAAATCCATGTGTGTATGTGTATGTCTGCAACATCTTGCCCCCCCACTTTCCATCAGGGATCAAAACTAAAATGCTCAAAGTGTCAGAAGGGTTATCACTGGGTGAGTAAGTGTCGGGACACAGTCGACCAGGCTGGTCTCTGGCCCCAGTCAACCAGAGACAACAAACCAACAATAGAAAATACTCCTGCAGCTAAAAAAGGAAGTGCTGGTATTGATTTGATACTGCAGGAGAAAGTGAATTTTAAATTTCCTGGGGAGGTTCAAATAATTCCATCCCAATTATCAGGCCCCTTACCAAAAAAAGTATGTAGGGCTTGTCCTTCCGCAGTCAAGCATAGGTTAAAAAAAGGTATTTTGGTCATTCCTAGAGTGATAGATTCGGATTACACCAGGATTATTTACATTCAATTGTAGACCAATTTGCCCCAAATTTTGCCCATTTATACTAGCCCTGCTCAACTCCTGCATTTATCTTATTTTGTCCCGGCAGGGGGAGAGCCAAAGGAGAGAGGGGAAGGGGAAGGAGGCTTCGGTTCTACTAACCCGGCCACTTCCATCATAGCTGCCATCACTACCCCGTTCACATTCAAACGGCCCCATCAGATCAGTTTTGCAGGGTAAGCCCTTTGAGGGGATTTTGGAAACTGGAGCGGATGTTTCAGTGATCTCTGCCAAGCAGTGGCCTGCTGCCTGGCCAACTGAGCCCTGCCCAAGTGCGTGGTGGGGTCGTCAAAGTGCATGTCAAAATGTGCAGTTTCTTTCAGCTCATTTGCCTAATTCAGATTTGGTCATTCAGGTCCACCCCTTTATATTAGATATTCATGTCAGCCTTTGGGGGCACGACCTGCTTAGTAAATTGGGGGCCACCCTCATTTTGTAGGACTGAGACTACTGGCCTCCCGTTGACTTGGCTGGTTAAAGAGCCGGTGTGGATTGATCAATGGCCCGTGTCACATGAAAAATTGACGGCACTCCACCAGTTAGTAAAAGATCAGCTGCTTGCTGTTCATGTTGGGCCATCCACTAGTCCACGGAATAGCCCTATATTTGTAATAAAAAAGAAAAGTGGCAAGTGGTGTTTTTTGCATGACCTTCAAGCCGTGAATGCCTGTATTTAACCTATGGGCCCCTTGTAGTGCAGGATGCCCAATCCTAATTTGATTCTCCAAGATCATGAGGTGATGGTAATTGACTTAAAGGATTGTTTCTTTTCCATTCCTCTATGTCCTTCTGATCAGGAAAAGTTTGCATTTATGGTGCCTGCGGTGAACCATTCAGAATTTAATAAATGTTATCGCTGGACGGTTTTACCACGGAGAATGTTGAATAGTCCCATATTATGTCAATTTTATGTTGCTGAGGCATTAACCCCTTTTCGCAAACATCCTCCTTTAGCTTTGGTATATCATTATATGGATGATATATTGGAGCCCCAAAAATACAATATAACTGGCTTTCCGAAATACAAAATGATGTATGTGTCTATGGATTGCAAATTGCCCCGGAAAAAATACAGCTGCACTCTCCTTATCTTTATTTAGGATATAAAATGTTGCAATCATATTCTGCTCCAGCTTTTCCTAGCTTGTTTACCCAAAGTCATTTCTTTGGTTAATTTGCAACAATTGCTGGGCACCATTAATTGGGTCTGCCCATATTTTTCCTTACGTACACATTTACTTAGTCCATTATTTGATTTATTGACTAAAGGGAAACAGCCTGGAGACCTCATTATAATTCCGCCTGCAGCACTCACTGCAGTTGAGCAATTTAATGACATCTTGAGTACTCAGTTTGTAGATTGTATTCCTCATAGAGATTGTCAGTTAGCTCTTTTGATATTCCCTACTAGCAAGCTTCCTACAGGAGTATTGGCTGTTTTAAAAGCGCAAAAAGTATATTGTATTGAATGGCTTTATTTACCCCATACACCATCCCAAAATGTTTTGCCATTTATCCAAGCCATTGCTGAAATTATAATCTTGGGGTGCACTCCAGCTTGTCGTAGAAATGGGACCGATTTAATATTGTTCTTCCTATCCCGAAATCCGATTTTCACTTTTATTTTCAAAATAACCTATCTCTTCAGTGTGCTTTAACTGACTATGTGGGTTGTATTGCATATCATTTGCCTAAAGATCCTTGGCTTACTTGTTTAATGACTTCCTCCTTTCCTGTCCACCCACTGCTTTCTTCCTCTCCGTTGTCGCAAGCTCTTACTGTTTTTTCCAAAGAAGGACGAACGGGAGGAGCAATTGCTTACAAGGATCCTCATGATGATACCTGGAAAGTGTCCTACACTGCAGTGCAATCCTCGCCACAACGCTCAGAATTGTCTGCTGTTATCTTAGCTTTCCACACTTTTTCCCAACAGTCTTTTAATTTGATCTCTGACTCTCAGTATGTGTGTCAACTTATTTTTAATCTTCCAGGTGCTTATATCATGCCCAGGATTGACCCCAATCTTATGGCCCTATTTCTCATTTTACAGCAACTGCTACAAGACTGGAAACATTTGTACTTTGTCTCTCACATACGCAGTCACTCATCCCTTCCTGGTCCTCTTTCTGAAGGCAATAGTCACACTGATGCTGCTGTTCATGTTCACTTTGTTCACAGATCTGTTTTTCAGTCATTCTTTTTTCAATTAGAATGCCAGGGGGCTGGCACAAGCTTGCCATATTCCACTCGATCAAGTCAAGCAAATTGTTTCCTCCTGTCCCCAATGTTCTGAGGCATCTCCCTCAGGAGACACGGGGGGTTAATCCCTGTGGTTTCACCTCTAATCAACTATGGCAAATGGATGTTACCCATGTTCCCTCTTTGGCTCCCTGAAAATATATTCATTTATCTATTGATACCTATTCTGGAATGATTTGGGCTACGCCTCAACGAGGGGAAACATCTAATCATGTTATTTCTCATCTTTTTTCAGCCATTACAGCTTTGGGCAAGTTCTCTTCTTTAAAAACAGATTTGCCTATTCTTCGCAAGCTATTTTGCAATTTTGTACAACCTGGAATATTGTTCTTACTCATGGTCTCTCCTATAATTCAATGGGTCAAGCCATTGTGGAGCATGCTAATCAGTCCTTTAAGGACTGCCTTCACAAACAAACAAACAAAAACAAAAAAAACCCAAACGGAGGGCTCTCGGGTATCCAATTTGTCACGGGTAAGACAACAAGTTAAAAAAAATATTTATTACCTAAACCAATTGAATTTTTCAATTCACAATTCGACCGCTTATCAGAAACACTTTCAACAGAAAACAAGCTTGCCTCCCCCTCTAGTATATTATGGGGTATTGCCAGACAAAACATGGCTGGTGCCTGTCCCTCTGAGTACTTCGGGACGAAGATATGCTGCTGTGCTTATTCTAGCGCGTTGTGTTTGCCTAGCCAAGGATGTCGTGGCATCAGCTCCCAAATTCAGTCCCAGAGATGGCAAAGGTGATTCTATAGATGGCGCAGCGATCAATCCCAGTCCATGTCAGTCATCCAGTCACATGGTAAGACGTAAAAAATGTAATCATACAAGGTCACGCAGTAATCCAGATTCTGTAGAAGAAACCCCTGAGAATTTGTGTGCTGCCATTTTTGTGATTTTAACTGCAAATTCCTTAGCCATAATTTGTTTGCGTTTGATTGTTAATAATTGTACTTTGGCAACAGCAGCTGTCATTCCACCCAAACATTTGCTCAAACAATGAATGAAACAAAACCTATAGGTACAGCTAACAAACATCCCAAAAACTGGTGTCTTTTGTTTGTCTGAAGCCTGATATGGAAAATTTGCTTTCTACATGCCTAATTCCTGTCTCTACCCCTGCTGCGGTAATTCAAAACTTTACTGGCTTGAGTGGGTTTTAATTAAACGGGAACTTTAACTATAAGACTATAGCTAGTAGGGAGGTAGTTGCATATTAGCCACCTCCTAACGCAATCGCTTTGCATACTTCAGTGGTAGCTGTCCCTGAAAATGTAACATGTGTAAAAGTAGTTAACTGTACTTCTTCAAGCAAAGAACCTCACTGTCTTCACATTAGTTCACCCGTCTTAAACTGTACAGCTTTTGAAGAGACCTCCTTTAATTATGCCCATATTTGGCTACCACAAGTGTGGTTTTTTACATGTGGCCAAACTTTTAATTATATTTCTGATTTCTGCTAATACCAGCAAAGCGCAGCGTTGCCTTAGCCCAGGGGTTTGCAAACTTGGCTCTTTTAAGACTTGTGGACTTCAACTCCCAGAGTTCCTCAGCCAGCAAAGCTGGCTGAGGAACTCTAGGAGTTAAAGTCCAGAAGTCTTAAAAGAGCCAAGTTTGCAGACCCCTGCCTTAGCCAGTTGATTCCTGTTTTGCTTTCCAAACAACAACTTCGTTCAAGCCGTCTTCGGCGTGGGGTCACGCTAGATAACACTTTTGATTCTGAAACAGCCTTACTTAATAAAACAGAATACATAGCATTGGCTGTGTCTATATAGGAACGCGGTGGCTCAGGGGCTAGGACGTTGAGCTTGTCTATCGAAAGGTCGGCAGCTCGGCGATTTGAATCCCTAGTGCTGCCGTGTAATGGGGTGAGCTCCCATTACTTGTCCCAGCTTCTGCCAACCTAGCAGTTTTGAAAGCACGTAAAAATGCAAGTAGAAAAAATAGGGACCACCTTTGGTGGGAAGGTAACAGTGTTCCGTGCGCCTTTGGCGTTGAGTCATGCCCACCACATGACCACGGAGACGTCTTTGGACAGCACTGGCTCTTTGGCTTTAAAACGGAGATGAGCAGCCCTAGAGTCGGCAACGACTAGCACTTATGTGCGAGGGGAACCTTTACCTTTTTTTATAGTGGGTGTGCCGGCACTTGCTGCTCGAGCTCACCTTAACCTTAATGCTGTTGCATGTAATTTAGCAAAAACAATTAATGCTACTTCTTCAGCTATCTCAGCAATCAACCATGAGCTGCAAGCCTTGAGAAAGGCTATTCTTCAAAATCACGCTGCTGTTGATTATCTGCTACTGCGCCAGCATCTGGGTTGTGAAAGTTTTGAGGGACTCTGTTGTTTCAACATTTTGGATGAGTCACAGAACATTCAGCATCAGCTTAACATTTTACACAATTTGGCCTCTGATTTAAACATTGACACTTTTAGATCTTGGTGGGAAAGCCTTTGGTCTTGGCTACCTAAAGGCTTATTGGGAAATATCCTACGTTATTCAATCATCATTTGTGCTATTTTGATTGGTGGATGCTGTTTTGTTCAGTGTCTTCCCTCTTTTTGTAACGTATGTATCACTACATTTTGCCTCAAACCTCCTCCAATGCTGCCTCAGGGTCAGGTTTATGTCTTGTATAAGCAACTGCAGGGATATTCCTCTCCTGATTACGACCCTTTTACTAAACCCCCATATGATGATGCCTTGACAAACAAAACAAAACAGAGTGAGATGTAGAGGTTAAAGGTCGTGGGGTATCAGGTTGTGTGCAGTACACTGCTGCACTTCAGATGTCTATGTGCCCACATGCCTGCATTATCTCATTCTTGCTCTGGTCTGCATTATCTCACCTTGCCTTCACCATCAGGATGTTGCCAAACACAGTCCTTGGTGTGTATTTTAAGGGGGGCGAGAAGAATCTACCAATAAAAATGCTGTTGCTAGTTTGCCTTTTTTCTGCTTGTAAAAACTGTATAAAAGGAATAAACACTGCGAAAGCAGAGAGACATCTTTGCACCTTGCAAATGACTGGACCCTGATTTCTACAGAAATCTATAGTCACCCATGTTACTGAACTATAGCTCCCATCATTCCTTACTAATAAGCATACTACAGAGCAGAGCTGTCAAACTCCCAGCCTGTGGGCTGGATGTGTCACATGCTGGCCACATCTATTCCCAATTTAGCAAAGGGGATAAAAGCCCTGATGTGTCCCATGACACTGCCATGACGATGTGAGTTTGACATCCCTGCTATAGAAGTGTTTCTCAATCTTGCCTACTTTAAGTTGGCTAGGTGGCTCAGTGGCTAAGATGCTGAGCTTGTCGATCAGAAAGGTCGGCAGTTTGGTGGTTCGAATCCCTACTATAGGTCTCCTGCGTGAGCAGGGGGTTGCACTAGATCAGAGGTCATCAACCGGTGGTCCGTGAGAAAATTTTGGTGGTCCGCAGAGAAATCTTTGCATTTCTCTCAAGGAGCCCAGCCAAGGTTTCCTGCACTGCTCGCGCTTCAGTACTTTGATTCCCAGAGACAGGATGGGGTCCTTCAGTTAGCTTGGCCGTCTGTTAGCAGAGAGAAGCAGCTGGAGTCATCCCTGGCTTTGCAGACGCTAGATCAGCCCCCTGCAAACTTCTCTCAAGGAGCTCTCGCTGAAGCGGCACGGGAAATTTTGGCTGGGCTCCTTGAGAGATGAGAGATTGCAGGGGGCCAATCTAGCGTCAGCAATGGACAGCAAAGCCAGGGTTGACTCTGGCTGCGTCTCCCTGCTGTAGTCCTTCCTGGACACGGTTTACCATTCCGAGCCCCAAGCACTCCAAGCCCCAAGCACTCCAAGCCCCAAGTGCCCCCACATCAGTCCCCCGTAGCAGCTCCCCTCCAGCCAGCAGGTCGAGCCCAGCGCCGGCTCTTGTATGCCAAGCTAAGCCCTTTTGTCTACTTCAAGCCATCTCCCATCAGGGGGACCCCACAAAGCCTTCACCATCCCTTCCATTCTTCTGCCCCCAGCCAGCCTTTTGGATGAGGTGGAAATACTGGATCTTCAGCAGTTCCAGGAGGAGGAGGAGGAGGAAACCTGGTAGTAGAGTATCTTTATCTGATTTTTCCACACAAAGGCTTGTCTCCCACTTGGCTCTTTCCCCTTCTTTCCCTGTGGCTTTTTTTTTTTTTGGGGGGGGGGGGGACCCTCCCTCTTTTTGTACCCAGCTGGCACTTTTCAAAGTTCACTTTTCCAGCGTTAGCAGCTCAAATCCCCTTCGATTGTGATTTTTAAAAAATATTATTTACATTGGATTGGTGGATAAATCCCAGGTACGAATATGCCTATGCATTTAATATGGGAATGAGTATAAATTCTTAAAAGAAACTTAGCATGAAGCAGGGGAGTTGAGATTTGTTAGCTTTGCTTTCTTTGCTGCATTGCCTTATTTTGTGCAAAAAATAATAATGGTGCACCGGTTAAAGGCAGCTGAGCCCCCCCCCCAATGGTTCGCAGGATTTAAAATTATGAACTTGGTGGTCCCTGAGGTCCAAAAAGTTGGGGACCCCTGGACTAGATGACCTCCAAGGTCCCTTCCAACTCTGTTACTGTATTAAGATATGTATTCTTCAAATCCACACACCTTAAAGTTGCCATGGTTGAGAAACACTGTTGTATAGTTCAACAATATCTGGAAACCATAGGATCCCATATTGGTATATAAATGTCAGAATTACATGGGACTTCTGTTTCCCCTTATCAAAAGGAAGCAGAGTGTTTCAACTTCCATGCTACAACGTGTATCCTTGCAATTAAAATATTCTCTACCTGTTGATACTCCTTCTTCTGAGCATCAAGTTCCACCTGCCGCTGCTGGAGCTCTTTGTGTTCCTGGTGAAGTTGCTCTGCTCGTCGGCTTAACTCCTCCTCCTGAGCCTTAAGCTCTGCCTCAAATCGCTGGAGCTCTGCCTCTGAGTAGATCTGAGTTTCTTCTACTGTCTAGATAGGGGGAGAAATGAGAGAGAGAGAGACCACTGCCTTAAGAAATCTGTGAACCACCTGGAGTCACATAACATGATGTTATGTCACTTTTTAATTCAGCTGAGCAGTACAATCAAGCATGTCTAGAATGAATTTGCTCTTACCCCCATTCATTTTTAGATATTCGTTCCCCTGGAAATATTTCTTTGGGGTTATCAGGCCTGATAAAAGAAGTGATTTCTCTGCCATAAGCTTATAAGGAGAGTATTCCTGGATTATCCATCTAGCCCAGCACCCCTATAGAAGCCAAATGGCCAATCAACACTGGGAAGTTTAAACTGTGTTAGGGGATATGCAAATGACTTTGGGATGCAGGAAGGAGCTTCAGCCTAGACAATAGTCAGATAAAAAGATATCTCAGCCCACTGAAGGACTGGAAGGCATCTCAGAAGGGACTCTCTTTAGATCTTTGGAAAGTGAAGGCAAGGGAGGCGTACTCTCACACTTGCAAAACTCTGTTACTGTAACCTTATAATAATAGTAGTGTTAGGACTTATGGTTTGGGTTTCTTATCTAGAGTACCTTGAAGTCCTACATAAAGCAGGATCCAGCCAAGACAGCATGTTTCCGCCCATCTTCTTTATTAATCAATATTCAGAGGCCTCTGGCCTTTGTTGCTACAACCAGAGCTATTAAGACTAGCAACCACCAAACGCTGCCTCCTGAATTAGTATGTTTGATGCCTTTTAAATTTTTGGATGTAGAAAAATGTTTCAGAACCTCAGCAGCTTTAAGAAGGCTAGACCTCAACCCCTAGAATTCCCCAACCAGATTAGAGAATTTAAACCACAGAAGTGAATCAGAGATTAGCTTCTCTAACACGTTTTCAGAGGAGAATCTCTGGTTGAAGAGGGAGAAAGTTTATCATAACCTATCCCAACCTAGAGTTCTTTCAGCATGCTGGCATTCAACTGACTTCTCTAAGGCTATACTAATCAGAGAATATGGGAATCGAAGTCCAAAAGACTGGTATGTGTAATTGCGGGGAAAAAATCTTAACCACTTGCTGCTAGCAAAATGTTTTCTCAATGCTTCAGACCAACATTTGAAATCCCACTTCAATTGATGATGATGTTTCACACACCTCCCATCCATCAGCTTCATTGAATTCCTTCCTCTGAGTGGATTTAACAAACTCATCCAGGGTCACCAGCCGATCCTTATTAAGATCCACCTTCAGGAGAACAAGTGGAGAAAAGAAAATGTAATTACTTCCTTCCTTCTGTATTTTCCCTACCAAGGCTAGTAGATTTTGAGAAGTCTCATTACATTTCCCTACTTGCTTTGAGTTATAATTCAGCTGCAGGGGACATTCCCTTTCTCAAAGCCCAGAGCAGGTGTACTTTACTAACTACAACCAAGGGCTGTGGCAGTATTTAGAATGTATGTTTTCTTTTTATACAAAGAATAGTAACCAGAAGTAAACACAGAGTTATGTTACACTCAGAATTATATCCAAACAAATCCAACATTGAAAGTATAATAAGAGTCATGCTGGATTGAGCAAAGCCCTACCTATTATCCTATTTTCACAGTAGTTGAACATGTAGGTATGAGGTAGCTAAGTATATGTCATGACAAGATATAATTAGCTTTCACTTACATTGTAGGAGTCAAAGAGATTCCACTTTGGAAACCAGGGTTTATATTTTAGCTCACTGTACAAAACCAGACATATTGATCTATCAGTTAATAGGATCTGTGAACAGTTTTTCTGAAGCAGAATGTGAATTAAACTGGAGATTGTCCCAAAGGTGCTTTTTCAGGAGGCAACGTCTTGTTTTTTCTTTGAAGACGTTTCATTCCTCATCCAAGAAGCTTCTTCAGCTGTGATAGGACAGTGAGGAATGGAAGGATTTATATTGGAATATATTATATGAGATTCTCAGTCATCCAGGTCATGGTTGTCACAAAGGTGCTTTTTCAAGAGGCAACTGGACTCTCAACCTGCAGCCAAGAAGGCTCCACACCTATTTGCACCACTCAGGTGACCCTTAGGACATAGACAAACCTCCAAGGGGCCTCAATGACTCTCTAAAAGAATGCAAATGACCATTTGTCTGCAAGGAATATAAATATAAATCCTTCCATTCCCCACTATCCTGTCAGAGATGAAAAAGCTTTTTGGATGAGAAGTGAAACATCTTCAAAGAAAAAAACAGAATGTCCAGTTGCCTCCCGAAAAAGTACTTTTGAGAGAACCATGACCTGGATAACTGAAAATCTCTACAGACTAAACTGGGGATTCTTTAAGATCTTTCTTTGATACAGATTGGGAACTACATTTTGCACACTTTTTGTGTCATTTTGGTTATTATTATTATTATTTATTATATTTGTATACCGCCCATCTCCCGAAGGACTCAGGGCGGTTCACAGTCAAAAACAACAGAAAAACATATAATACATAAAAAGCTAAAAGAATAGACAGTTAAATTCAATTGATGCTCTAACTTTTAAATACAAATTTAAAACCTCATTTAAACCCTTTTTTTTAAAATCCCAAGTTTAAAACTACGTTCAAGCTAGTCCTGCTCTTCGAAACAGCAGCGTCTTCAGCTCACGGCGGAAGGACTTGAGATCGGGGAGTTGACGAAGCCCCAGAGGAAGCTCGTTCCAGAGGGTAGGGGCCCCCACAGAGAAGGCCCTCCCCCTAGAGGTCGCCAGCCGACATTGTTTAGCTGACGGTATCCGGAGGAGGCCCTCTCTGTGAGAGCGCACTGGTCGGTGAGAGGCTAATGGTGGCAGTAGGCGGTCCCGTAAATATCCCGGTCCTAGGCCATGGAGCGTTTTAAAGGTGATAACAAGTACCTTGAAGTGAACCCGGAAGACCACTGGGAGCCAGTGCAGATTACGCAGGAGGGGTGTCACATGGGAGCCAAAAGGTGCTCCCTCTATCACCCGCGCAGCCGCATTCTGGACCAGTTGGAGTCTCCGGGTACCCTTCAAGGTTGGCACTACTAAATTATCAATCTGGAAAATAAAAACTGGAATTATCCCAGACACTTCCTGTTAGTTAAAAATTCACTTTTGCAATAACCATCATCATTAATGATTAGCCAGACTTCGTTTCAGGGTAAAACATACAGCAGCTGCAGTTAATACGTATCAGAAGTGAAATAATTATTCTTCCTGAGGAAAAAGTGAATTGGACTAGGCTAGGGTGGGGGGAATTAGCTCTCCTACCTTAATGTTAAAGTATAACCTATGATCCATTTGAAGACCAAGGGTTTTTGGGGTTTTTTTGGAAAAAAAATCCCAATAAACTGGTCTCCGCTAGTCCTATTGGCATGCAGATTCAGTTTCCTTTCTATACAGCTGAAAAATAACCAATGCAAAAAAGATGCTTTTTTGGCTCTTTGCAAGCTCTCAAAAATGAAACAAGAAAAGAAAGACAAGTTCTCTTTTTTTCTTCCCCAGGCAAGGGATCAGATGAGAATAGATTTTGGGAGAGGAGGAAATCTCTTGTTCTACTTATGAGCTGATGTTCTTTTTATCTATCCATCTTAGTATTCGCTTTGCAGCTTGCCAATGCCTCTCAGTTGTTTCCGCATTATACCTAGCTAATTGATTAATACAATAGGAAATATCTGGCCTAGACCAATTACTAATATGAGATAGACTACCAATCAAGGATTGATAAATCTCCTTGCTGAATACAGGACTTTGTATATCGCCATGTTTGAAATCCTGACTCCTAGGTGTTTACACTGGCTTACATAGTTTCATATTATAGCATTTTAACAATTGACTAATTTTACTAGATTGTAATCATTTATATCCTTTAGTGGTTTTCACAATATCAAGACCTAAATAGTGTTTAATTTTACCTAGATTCCTAATTCTAAATTTATTCTATAACATAGAAATAAGTCCTATTGCTTCCTTTTCAGTTTTCGTTACAATAGCAGTATCGTCTGTAAACAAGGGTAAAAATGAAATCAAACCATCTTTTTCCCATTTAAAGAGACATTTATCTGCTACACCATCCATAAAACCTATAGCATTCAGTTCTTTTACTATACATCTATTCCATTCAAACTCTGATTGCTTCAAACCATAAAGGCTCTTTTTTAATTTCCAGCAATTAGTTCGCTCATCCATTCTTACACCTAATGGCTTTTTCATATAGATATTGTGATGTAAAGGTGCATGTAAGTATACTGTCTCAACATCTATATGAGTAATTCGATAATCATTCTTCGCTGCCCACACTAACATTGTTCTCAATGTGGTTGCTCTTAAACTGGGAGCAAAAACTTCATCATAGTCTCTTTTAGACTAAGCAAAACCTTGAGGACTAATTGTGCTTTATGGGTTACAGTTCCATCAGCACCTGTCTTTAACTTATAAACCATTTACAACCAATTAACCGTTCTCCTGGTGGTAACTGAACATTTTCATACATATCTAACTCAGTTAATGATTTAAGTTCTCTATCCATAGCTTCTTCCAAGCTACTTAATCCTTTTCAGGATACATTTTAATATCATCGTAGTTAGAAGATTCTATATTTACTTGACAAACCACACTTGCTTGATACCTGTCGGGTTGATGTCTTACCCTAGTAGATCTTCTAGATAATACAGGATCTCAACTGGTATTTCATCTAATTCCTCCCCTAAATCTTCTTCTTCCTTTATAGTAGTTTCTACACCATCTATTTCATTTTCAGGGGTATTATTGAACATTTGATTATCAATAATATTATCCTCATATCTGTAATCAGATTGCCCAAGCTTATCCCAACCTACACACTCCAGGAATTTTGCACTAGCAGTATAATAAACGCTAGTGGTACCTGGCACCCAAAATCTAAATGATCTGTGGTTAGATTCATACCCAACAAAAAACATTTTCCTTGCTCTTTGGTGTCCCTTTCGCCTTAATTGCGATGGTGTATGAATCCAAGCAGGAGCACCAAATGTATGCAGATAGCTTAGATTAGGTTTTCTACCATGCCAAAGTGTAAATGGTAATTCACCAGTAGATGAATTAACTACGTTGTTTAAAACATGGTTAGCACATATTATGACTTCATCCCAAAGTGTTTCTGGCAAACCAGAATCTGCTAACATAGACCTAGCCATAGCTTGCAGTGTTTGACCTCTGCATTCTACATAAGCATTATGTTGTGGCCTATAAGGGGCAGAACATTTATGTTCAATATCTGCCTCCTGCAACACATTCTCTAATCTTAGATTGGTAAACTCGGTTCCATTATCTGTGACCAAGCAAACTACCTTATATTTCTGTTTTCTTTCAACAAATTTCAGTTAATTTGACATACCCTGAAATGTTTCAGACTTTGTTTTCATCAAGTAACCGAAACCATATCTAGAGAAATGATCAACAATTCTTAATATATAGCAGGCTCCACCTAAACTTGGTTGTTTAGGTCCAATTATATCAGCAAACACTACTTCTAATGGTTCCTTAGTTGAAAAACCATTTACTCTGTTTGCTGGGGTTACTTTGCTTCTCGATTACAAACATTACAATTGAGGTATTTGTTACATGGTTTTAACTTTATCCCCTCAGATAATTCTACTGTCTTTTTCAATATCTTAAAATTCATATGTCCTAAACATCAATGAAGTAAATGAATACATTCATCATGTGGCTTCCTATTGTCATAAACCGAGTTAGCATTAGCCACTATTGCTGGGTCATCTTTCAATATAAACAAATCATTTTCTAACTTTGCAGTAACACATTTACCATCCTTTTCAATTAAACATTTACCTCCCCTAAAAGTTACTACAAATCCAACCTGTAATAATGATTTAACAGATAACAAGTTGAATTTTAACTTAGGTATATACAACATTAACAAATGCTCATTAATAAATGAACAATGTGGAATATCTTCTCCAGCTACTTTCATTTTCCACCCATTGGCTAATGTTACATGCTGTTTGCTATTATTCAATTTTACAAACTTTTCTTTACTTCTAATAATAGATTGCAATGCACAACTATCAATTACCCACAAATCATTGTTTACAATAGTAGAACTTGATATAGCTAAATTAACATCCTTTTTGGTCCTCTTTTGATTACCAACCGTCATTTTCTTACCCTTAGTACAATATTTAGCTATATGAGCCTTAGCCCCACAGAAAAACAAAAAAACCATTTTTTAACAATATAGGCAGTTGAAGATAATCTTTCTTCCTGTGGTTGTCTCTTTCTTGTCTGCTTCTGGACTCTTCCAACAATCTTCCAGTTATGCTAGTCAATGCTAGTTCATCTCCGGTCAAAACCTCCAGTGAAGAAACATAGTTATCATAACTTTCATCCAAAGAAGAAATAATATAAACCCTGTTGCAACTCTGAAAAAATTAGTTCCTTTTCATGTAGCTCTTGAAAAATTCTTATCATAAACTCCAAATGAGCTAACTTATCTCCACCTTTAAGAAAGCAGGCTTTAAACAGTTTATGTATAAGGTGTATGTGTGCACCCACACTATCACGAACATAAATTCTCTTTAAATTGTTCCAACACCTAGCAGCAGAATCTTCACCAAGAAAATGGACTAGCTGCTGATCACTCAGTGTCAGTCCAATTACACAAAGAGCTCGTTCATTATCCCGATTAAATTTAGCTACTTTCTTCTCATCTTCATTATCTTCTGGATTCCATTCTGTTACATCAGGTGAATTATTAACTACATCACATAGTCCTTCCTTACATAGAAGTAGGTTATATTTCATAGACCAGGAAACATAGTTTGTTCCATACAACTGGGTTATCATGGATATGCTGGATGACTGTTCTTGTGCCATCTTCACATGGACAATATATAACAAACACAGCTGCCTGGATATATTACTGTACATTCACACTCACTCTTAGTGTCCTGGGCCCATAAACAAAGTTAAGGATAGTCTTGTATCACAACCAATGTTGTGGACTATTGAGCAGAGTACCCTTAGAGATTATGCACGAAAGTGACTGAGAATGATTGTGAACAATAACAGTGAACATACAAACTGGGTTTTGATAATATTTTACTTTTAGGGAAAAAGCAAAATTATAGTCCAAAAATAATCCAGGTCATACACATAATCAATCCAGAGATATTTTTCAAATATCAAGTCTTCTTATCAATCGTAGAAAAACACAACAAACCAGATCTTTTTTAGTTTCATTCAAGAACAAAGTTCAATGCAAACAGTCAGTAAATATTAAAGAAGCAGTAAATAGCCATGATCAAGCAATGATCATGCATAGAGCTCAAATATAGTTGCAGCATATCAGCAGGTAAAAATGGTGTAGTGTCCACACAAACCATAATTCAGCTTTCCTTAAGTACATTGGCTACAGAGCTCAGCCAATCAGGATGCATGATGATGCAACAAAGTTTTTAAAGCTACATAATACTTTTAGCTACAAACATACAATGTTGGTTTATATATTTCCTGGCCAACCAGTTGGGCAATAACAATTTCCTAACACATCCATCCCATCTATCCATCCATCCATCTATCTCCATCCATCTTGAGTGACTATAATTTAGAAATACTGTTCCAAAGAGATCTAACTCTCTAAAAACTTAATTAGAAAGAGAGAGAGACACAGAGATAGATAGAATAATTAAGCTTGTAGAGTGTTAGGAGGACTCCCAGAATTCCCCTCTTAGCATATTTACCATAGATTATACATTGAATGTAGTAATACCAGTCAGCAATTGTCCTCCTCAAACATTCCTTCAAACCTGGGATATGGACTAGCATGATTCCTGTTCTAGAAAGAGTTCACACCTCATACTATGATATCCAAATCCTAGCCAAGATTTTAGCCTAGCTAAGACAGCTCTTGATCCAAAAAAGATTTTCTACACTAGAACTAAACAATAAACCATAGTTATAGCCACAATGGCCAGGTTTCCATATATTAAGCCAAAAGGAAATCACATTATGGCTTATCATGTTTGAGGAAGCCATTTGACCTGGTGTAAGACACGAAGCCCACATTATAATGCTCTGACTGATTATAAAAAAGCTGATTGCCACATGACTTTTTTCTCTATCTGAAATAGACTAACAATGAGAAGCCTCTCATTATGATTTTGGGGTCACCCCTAGAGAGAAAAAAAACTAACCCAGAGGTCTTCTAGTGTACCTTAATAAAACAACCCAGAACTTGTCAACTGTTGATCTCATATAAGTAGTCCTCAACTTGCAACCTTTATGATGGACCCAAAAAAAGGGGACTGTTGTGGTCAGTCAGCAGCCTACGGGGCTTGCAACGGACAGCAATGAGGCTGAGGTGAGGCCAGGGCCATTGGGAAGTGAGCCTCCAGAGCCTCCAGGCACTGATAGTAGTGAGGCAGAGGAACAGGAGGAGCCTGTTCCTAATGCACTCATGAGAAGAGCTGCCAGAAGGCAAGAGCAGCTCAAGTAGAGAGGACAACTCGGGAGTAGGGCCAAGAGATGATTGGCCCCTCCCATAAGACTTAAAAGGACCAGCACCGGCGTTTGAGCTTTGCTGGAACTGGAAAACAATGTAGCTGCGTCTTCTGCTTCACCAATGTCTTTGTTTTTGTGGCTTCTGGACGTTTGCCAGGAAGGGCCTTTGGCAGTTTGCCTAATTGGACCAAGGTTTGCGGGATAACTGAGGAATTTGTTTTGGAAGGCATTTGTTTTACTTTGAGTTGAACAATGCTGGGAGTGAAGTAATTCCCAGCTGTTCGAATAAAGTTTGTTTGTTCTTCCACTGATTAATTTTATTATTACCTACTTGGCCCTGGGTCACAACAGGGACTTAGGATTCAGATGACCCAAATTCTCTTTGCCTGCCTTGTACACAAAGAAAGTGTTGTATCTTCATCCCACAGTTCATACACTTACATTCTTCATGACATGTTCCCGCATGCGCAGCCGTTCTTCCTCCATTTCCAACATATCATCCTCCTCATTTCGGGGATCGTAAACCTTCTCCAGCTGCAAAAAGAAGACTCCTTTAGCTGGCACTCACCTAGTATGCCGCAACTGCCTTTCCTTAAATTCCACTCCCAGGGAAATAAGTCCGGGGATTGAACTGTCACTTTTTGTATGCAAAATATACATTCTACCTCTGAGCTGGTAGTCCAGATTGCAAGACTGCTCTGATTTTTTTTTCTTTTTTAATGGAGGATGACTAAAGCACATGAGTTGTCTAAACTGCAGGACTGTCATATCAGGAAGACTAAAAACTTACCTCCTTAGTGAAAAGTGCTTCCAATTCCTGCTCATCCAGCACCCCATCACCGTTGGTGTCTGGGGAGGGGGGGAAAAAGGGAAGAATGGAAGTGAAGTACATCAAATGTGATCTTTTCTCACACTCAAAACCACACCCTGTTCGAAAGATGTTGCAAGTGGGGCTGAATTTTGTTTTGAGCTGGCCCAATATGCTAAAGCTAGAACGAAGTATACTGCCAGCTACATTCAGAGACAGGTAGTCCTTAACATACGATCACAACTGGGACCAGAACACCTATCACTAAACAATGCAGTTACTGAGTTGCATCTGATTTTACAACTTTTATTGCAGTTGTTGAGCAAATTACAGTCATTAAGCAAAACTGGCTTCCCCCATTGGTTCCGTTTGTTGGAAGTTTCCTGGGAAGGTCACAAATGCTAATCACACGACACACACACACCCAGGATGCCACAACCTTTATAAATAAATGCCAGTTGCCAAGCACTCAAATTCTGATCATATGACCTTTGGGACCTTTGTGAGGAGGAGGACTGGACACAAGTCACTTTCCTCAGCACCATTATAATTTCAAATAGTTGTTAAAAGGATGGATCTAAGTCATGGACTACCTGTATAAGCCAGAATTGCTAAGAATTCTGACATCTCAATTTATAAGCCATGTACAGGTAGTCCTTGACATACAACCATAATTGAGCCCAATATTTCTGTTTCTAAGTGAGATAGTTGTTAAATAGAATATCAGAGTTGAAAGGGACCTTGGAGATCTTCTAGTCCAACCCCCTGCTCAAGCAGGAAACCCTATACCATTTCAGACAAATAGTTGTCCAATCCCTTCTTAAAAACTCCAGTGCTGCACCATTTACAAGTTCTGGAGGCAAGTTGTTCCGCTGATTAATTATTCTGTCAGGAAATTTCTCCTAAGTCCTAGGTTGCTTCTCTCCTTGATAGTTTCCATCCATTGCTTCTTGTCCTTGTGCAGGTGCTTTTGAGAATAGTTTGACCCCCTCTTGAGTTTTGCCTCATTTTACATCCTTTCTTGCCACAGTTATTAAGTGAATCACTGCAGTTGTTAAGTCAGTAACACAGGTGTAAAGCAAATCTGGGCTTCCCAAAAGGTATCATATGACCCCAGGACACTGCAACCATCAGGAAATATGAGCCAGTTGGCAAGCATCCAAATTCTGATCATGTAGCCATTGGGATGCTGCAATGATTGTGTGAAAATTGGTCATAAGTCGCTTTTTTTAGTGCCATTGTTAAGTTTAAACAAAAGGTTGTAAGTTGAGGACTATCTGTAAAGTATATGCTTAGACTGCTAGTTCTTTCTACTTAGATCCCACCTACCAGGAAAATATATTCATTAATGTGGGGAAAAAGCTTCCTATTGCATCAGAAATCCAGACTGTGGATGACTGGCTACTCCTTTTGTAATCAATACTCTGAAATTAGAGCTTAAGGCCATTTTTGTCTCACAGAAGCCACAAAGAAGAACTGGGACATAAGAGAAGGGGTAGTTAATTTATTTCTAATCAGTTACTTTCATTTCATTTGTATTAGGCTTCCCCCATCCTAGAGGCCAGAAGTTGTGTTTAGATATTTAAATTTAGCAGCTGGAGAAGTGGGATTGCGCAGTGAGCCAGAACAGTTATAGTTGAATGGTTGAAAAGTGCTGGCTAAATCTGCACTTTGATTGGTCACTCTAGGCACGGAGGAGGAATTTCCCTTTTTTCTCACCTTTTTCTTCTGTGTACTTTGCATGCTCTGATTTACCTGATAATGCTCCTGTTTACCTGACTACCTTGTTTGGTATATATGTAGATGTAAAATATATTTAATTATTTATATAAAATTATGTGTCAGCATCTATAACTACACTTGGATACCAGCTGTGCAATTCCCTAACAAGTTGTTTTAGAACTACATAAACAGACTTCCCTACCATGAAGCTTGAAGAACGTCTTGGGGTTAAATTCATTGGGGTCCAAACCATCCGTCTCCTGCCAGACCTCTTTGAGCTGATCACGGCTGCCCTGCATGGATATAATGAGGAACTCAAGCCAAATGTCTATGGAGATTCTTGGGCCATGGTTATCCTAAAGGTACTTTTTTTCCCCCCAAGAAGCAACTGGACTTTCTGGTTTTCCTTTGAAGATGTTTCACTTCTCATCTAAGAAGCTTCTTCAGCTCTTCAGAAGCTAGTCGGATGAGAAGTGAAATGTCTTCGAACGTCCCGCAACATTCAGGAGGCAACATCCAGTTGCCTCCTGGAAAAAAAACAACACACCTTTGGGACATCCAGGTTATGGTTATCCAAAGGTGCTTTTCCAAAAGGAAACTGGACTTCCTTGGAAAGGAGAAAATCCAGAAGCCTTTTGGAAAAGCACCTTTGGGACAACTCAAGTCAAAATAAGCAATCCCTACCCAAACCCCTAGAAGCCCAAGAGAGGTTCCTTTACCGGGACATTGACTTTGGGGTGCTCCTTGTGCTTCTTCTTGAGTTCTTCAAAATGTGCTTCTTCCTCACGACGCTTCTCTTCATCCAGAGACTTCAGATATTCCCGACGCTCATGCTCCTTCATCATCTCATACCGTTTGAATTCTTCATGGTGAGCTGCATCATAATTCTCCAGGTCCTTGGTAGCCTGTGAGAGAAAGACAGAAAAGCAACAGCCAACATTATTGGCATGGGACAAAATCTCCCCCCATAGCACAGGTTTTCAAATAATCCTGGATAACTGTATCACTTTCACTTGCCTCTAATCTCTGCTGGAGACCACAGCATTGCCTGACAGCAGGCCTATCAAGGCCAGATTAGAACAGCCTCCATTATACTGTGATGGTTAAGATTTGTATTTATTTATGTATAATCCTCTGCTTTTGAGGGGGGACTGGAATTTTGGTCCTAAATTGTGATGGTTATAAATTGAGGCAACTATGTGACTGGACCCAATTTTACAATTTTTATGCCAATCATTATGTGAATCACACAGTCACAATTCTGAATCCATCCTTCCAAATGGGGTTTTTGCCCAAAAATAGTAAAAAAAAGTCACAAAATAAGATGATGTGATGATGTGATGCTACAACCAGTTATAAATGTGAACTGACCGCCGATCACCTGAAATGTGGTCGTTTACTGAGGCAATTAGTTGCATATCAAGGACTATCTGTCTTTCTCACATTTATAGGGCTGCCCATCTCATGAAATGTGACTCTGGAGTAAGAACCAAGTAGTCCCTCATTTGAGTTTTGGCATTCAGTTTATTCAGTAATAAACTCACTGAGTGATCTTCAGCAGATCTGTTGCATTCACCTGTTGCCTTCTCTACAACATGGAGATATTAATATTGATCCTATCCTCAAAATAAACATATACCAGTGGCCAAAGCAGTCTGTTCCAGCCTTGTGTCTTCAGCCTCTTTGGACCCAAACTCCCATCGATCATAGCAACCACCAAACTGGACAATATTTTATTAAAAGCTCCAGGTGTTGTTTGGTGAGGTAAATGAAAAAAATATCAGTTTTAATCTTCCAATTGGAGCTCCTGAGATAGAAAAGGAGTAGGAAGAAGTAGCATGGATTATCTATAGAGTGTTTCTGTATTTTGGAAGGGGTCTAGAGGCATGGGCTTCCATTTTGGCACTGACCGAACCAGGCACTCCAATAACCTCAATAGCTGAGCATCAGATGAAGCTGAAAAGTAAAAAAAATCAATCCCGCAATTGCTTTAAATCAACCCCCAGGTCTTCTAAGCAGTTCTCACCACTTTCCTTTTCTGTTCTGCAAAGCCTGAGCAAGGGAGAGGAAAAAAAGGAACAAAGAATATGCCCTGGGCTTGTACTACAACATACAGAGGTGAAGAGGGGACAGAGTATGCAAAACAAATTAATAATCTGAAAGATTTTTTTAAAAAATTCCAACATACAGCTTTAATGAGCAGCTCCAAATCTCGGGCTTCAAATGTGTGCTGGTTTTGCGAATCCAGATGTTCAAACTGCTTCAATAAAGCCAGGTGATCAACCTGGACATCTGATGGGGAGAGAAGAAAAATGGAGATGAAGATTACAGTTTCAGACTTTGTTTAAATAGAAACTAAAAAATACTGGGGCTTGTACACTGCACTACACCAGAATTTGCTTAAATGTTTATTGAATACTGAATGATAGGTTCACACAACAGGCTACAGGAAAGCCAGATAAATTAAACTATGGCTTAGCACATTCAAGAAATCTTACTTGATTTCTGTCAATAGATTTTTTTTTACTTAAACAGGACATCTTTGATTACAAGATTTTGAGGATGGGTCCTTTGAAATGAAGTCCCCTCCACTCCCCTTTAACATCCTGAGGCACAAGGAGAAGCCCATTGGCAGTAATAGAATATTAGAGAAAACTGAAACCAGCGCTTTTCATCATTTAGCCAAATAATTATGTTATTAGTGTTGACATGATTATTTGGCTAAATGATGAAAAGCAGTTAATTTGTGTTCAAATCAGTTTTTTCTAATATTCTATTACTGCCAATGTGCTTCCCCTTCTGCCTCAGGATATTAAAGAGGTAGTTAAGAACTGTTAATCAAAGAATTAATTTATATTATTAATTTATTGGTTAGGTCCTTGGTTTCATTACCAGGCTAGATAATATTTTCAATGCACTGATGATGTTATCTAATTTGGTAATGAAATGTCTGCAAGAAAACCAGTAAGCTCAGAGACCACTAAGGATTCTCCTAAGTTCAACCTTGAATTACAAATTCTCTCAACTGGCAACTTATGTGGATTTAGAAGCTACAATAACACAGTGGCTGTCACAAGATCTATCCATTTGCACAATGATTCCATAGCAGGAATGACCAGCCACCAAACAGCTATTCTCCATCTATCCAACTAATGGACACTACAAGAGAACCCAGGACTGGGGCTTGATACAGTCTCTGTCCTCAACATTTGCAGAAATCCCACCATCAACACTCTCCTATCGCAGCTCACCTTGTTCCATAGTGGCATCCATTTTGGCTTTCAGGAGCATTCGGAGCCGGGACACCTCCTGTCTCTTCAGTTCATCTAACTTCGTGCGGACACTGTGACCCACAAAATCCAGCTCTTTGCTGAGTTTTCCACTCTGAAAGGAGCAACAAGAAAGCAGATATTTTACTTTTATGCTAGTCTTGTGTTGAGGAATTCATTGTGTATGTAATCCCTTTTTTATCTCACAACAAACTTGAAAGATACACCATTATAATATATATCTACAATTTCAAAGTATAAGTGCTGCAACTCACAGTTTCCAATGTGCTTGATCAAAGTAATTTGGGTAAACAGTTGGATCTGAATCGAGTTAGGTTTTCTCATCCTAATTGGTCACTATATCCTGTCGATTCTGTTATACAGGTAGTTCTCAGCTTACCAGAATTTTCATTGTTAAAGAAGGTGGTTAAAGTGAGTTACTCTGATGGTTTTTCTTTTTTTGCAAGTTTTAAGCAAATCACTTCAGTTGTTAAGTGAATCATGTGGTCATAAGTAAATCCAGATTCCCCCATTGACTTTGTCAGAAGCTGCTAGGAAGGTTGCAAATGGCATTCACATCATCCTGGGATATTTCAATGATCTAAATATATGGCAATTGCCAAATGCCTATGTTTTCATTACATGCCCATGGGCATTTTGCATCTGGTTGTAGCCAAGAAACAGTTGTAAATTACTCTCTTCAGCGCCACTGTAACTTCACATGATTACTAAATGAATGGTTGTAAGTGGAGGACTATATGTGTGTATCATTGCCCTGTATTTTACTTAAAGACACAGGAAAGTAAGAACACATTCCTTTCTATAAGTGAAAAGAGCTATAGTAAAGGTAGTTTATATCCATTACTAAGTCAAAAACACAAATCCAAGTTTACCAAACTGAACTTTTCACAATGGTAGTAAAAGAGAGGATTTAGCCCTACTATAGTTATGACACAACAGCCACCCTTGTATATTGCAATTCACCTTGATGTCCTCGGCATTGGCTGCTTGCAGCTTTTCCCGGAAATGCCCATCGGTTTCCAACACATTGATGACTTCTTGGAGGTAGCGGTGATAATACAAGCCGGTGTCCTGCAGGAAAAAAAATCAGGAGTCAGATCCACCAGATGTTGCACTTCTTCAAATGAGATTTACTGAAATTTCTCTTCTGGTTACAGATAGTACTACTCAGGGTACATTAGCATCAGCATTCACAACTGAACTTCAGAAAGGATAATATCATACTAATAAAATGCAAAATATATTACTAAGTACAAGAAGGCAAGGTTATGCCTGGAGAACTTTAAAATCTGAAACTGAAAATAACAGAGTGGCTAAAAGTAAAGATAATGCATTTATATTAGTGCTGTCCATTAAAAAACTTAATTTGAGAACAGCAGCCTTCCTCAGCATGAACTCATCATAAGTATGCTAGTTGGGGAATTTTGGGAACTTAAATTCCCACTTAAGGACCTCAAGTTGGGAAAGGATGAAGTAGAGGATAAGAGCAAGGTGGGGTTTTTTGCCAAAATGTGCACTGAAAAAACTCTCTGAAGAGACTTATTATTATATAACATTATCCATAGGCAGGAAATAATTTGACAGGGAAGAATAATTTATAGCGTCCAGGGATAGTTCATTATATAGTTAGGGCTCAATGCTTTGGACAGGGGTTGGATTAGAAGAGCTCCAAGGTCCTTTCCAAGCTTACCATTAATGTTCTGTGGATAAACCCACATAATTACCATTTAAACCCTAGCACTAGATATTGCATGTGTCTCAAGACTAATTATGGAAAGCACAAATATGGGAAGGGACAGTACAATCTTTATCTGTGGCTAGTTCAGGCAACTAGAATAAGATGATCTTAAGCAGCTGTCACTAAGGTAGTGAGAAAACCTTGGGGACCCTCCTTCCAAATGAATTAATACAATACAGTTCATGAACTTTATTTATTTATTTATTTATTTATTTATTTATCGTATTTATATACCGCCCTATCTCCCTAGGGACTCAGGGCGGTTCACAGGCAAATAAAAAAGTACATATAAATACAGAATAAAATATCAATTAAAATTCTACACAGCCAAATAATTAAAAAAGAACAATATAAATAATAAAACCCATTAAAACCAATATAAATTTAAAATCTAGTCCAGTCCTGGGCAGATGAATAAATATGTTTTAAACTCGCGGCGGAAGGTTCGGAGATCCGGAAGTTGACGAAGTCCTGGGGGGAGTTCGTTCCAGAGGGTGGGAGCCCCCACAGAGAAGGCCCTTCCCCTGGGTGTCGCCAAACGACACTGTCTACCAGACGGCACCCTGAGGAGTCCCTCTCTGTGAGAGCGCACGGGTCGGTGAGAGGTATTCGGTAGCAGCAGGCGGTCCCGTAAGTAGCCCGGCCCTATGCTATGGAGCGCTTTAAAGATAGTTACCAAAACCTTGAAGCGCACCCGGAAGGCCACAGGTAGCCAGTGCAGTCTGCGCAGGAGAGGTGTCACATGGGAGCCACGAGGGGCTCCCTCTATCACCCGCGCAGCCGCATTCTGAACTAACTGAAGCCTCCGGATGCCCTTCAAGGGGAGCCCCATGTAGAGAGTAATCCAGACGAGACGTCACGAGGGCGTGAGTGACCGTGCATAGGGCATCCCGGTCTAGAAAGGGGCGCAACTGGCGAACCAGGCGAACCTGGTAAAAAGCTCTCCTGGAGACGGCTGTCAAATGATCTTCAAAAGACAGCCGTTCATCCAGGAGGACGCCCAAGTTGCGAACCCTCTCCATCGGGGCCAATGACTCGCCCCCAACAGTCAGCCGCGGACTCAGCTGACTGTACCGGGATGCCGGCATCCACAGCCACTCTGTCTTGGAGGGATTGAGCTTGAGCCTGTTTCTCCCCATCCAGACCCGTACAGCTTCCAGACACCGGGACAGCACTTGATAACCGTTGGGGTGGCCCGGTGTGGAAAAGTACAGCTGAGTGTCATCAGCGTACAGCTGGTACCTCACACCGAAGCCACTGATGATCTCACCCAACGGCTTCATATAGATGTTGAACAGAAGGGGCGAGAGAATCGACCCCTGCGGCACCCCACAAGTGAGGCGCCTCGGGGCCGACCTCTGCCCCCCTGTCAACACCGTCTGCGACCGATCGGAGAGATAGGAGGAGAACCACCGATAAACGGTGCCTCCCAATCCCTCCAACCGGCACAGCAGGATACCATGGTGGATGGTATCAAAAGCCGCAGAGAGGTCTAATAGGACCAGGGCAGAGGAGCAACCCCTATCCCTGGCCCTCCAGAGATCATCCACCAACGCGACCAAAGCCATCTCCGTGCTGTATCTGGGCCGGAAACCGGACTGGAACGGGTCTAGATAGACAGTTTCCTCCAGGTGCCGGGGAAACTGACATGCCACCATACTCTCTACAACCTTCGCCGCGAAGCGAAGGTTGGAGACCGGACGATAATTACCTAAAACAGCCGGGTCCAGGGAAGGCTTCTTGAGGAGGGGCCTCACCACCGCCTCTTTCAAGGCGGTCGGAAAGACTCCCTCCAACAAAGAAGCATTCGTAATCGCCTGGAGCCAGCCTCGTGTCACCTCCTGAGTGGCCAGTACCAACCAGGAGGGGCACGGGTCCAGTAAACACATGGTGGCATTCAACCTACCCAGCAGCCTGTCCATGTCCTCGGGAGCCACAGGGTCAAACTCATCCCAAACAATGTCAACAAGACCGCCCTCAGACGCCCCATCTGGATCCCCGCAATTTTGGTCCAGACTGTCCCGAAGCTGAACGATTTTATCGTATAGATAACCGTTAAACTCCTCAGCACGTCCCTGGTGAAGGAGGGAACGAGTCACTCGAAACAGGGCGGCTGGGCGGTTATCTGCCAACGCAATGAGGGACGAGATGTAGCAACGTCTCGCTTCCCTCAGTGCCACAAGGTAGGTCCTGTTATGGGACCTAACTTGTGTCCGATCAGCCTCCGAACGACTGGACCTCCACGAACTCTCTAGGCGTCTTCTCCGGCGTTTCATCCCCCTCAGCTCCTCGGAGAACCAAGGAGCCGGTTGGGATCTACGCCGGGTCAGAGGCCGCAAAGGCACGACGCGGTCTAAAGCCCCAGCCGCGGCCCGTTCCCAGGCCGCGGCTAGTTCCTCAGCCGTGCCGTGAGCCAGACCCTCAGGAAATGGCCCAAGCTCCGTCTGGAACCTCTCCGGGTCCATCAGGGGCCTGGGACGGAACCAGCGTATTGGTTCCGTCTCCCTGCGGCGGTGAGTAGCGGTCAGAAAGTCTAGGCGAAGGAGGAAGTGATCTGACCATGACAAAGGTTCAGTGACTACATCTCTCAAGTCCAGATCCTTCAACCACTGACCAGAGATAAAACTCAAGTCCAGCGTGCCACCCCCCGTGTGAGTAGGGCCATCAACTACTTGGGTCAGGTCCAAGGCCGTCATGGAAGCCATGAACTCCCGAGCTGCTGTCGATGATGTGCCGGAAGATGGCAAGTTGAAGTCCCCCATGACTATAAGTCTGGGGGTCTCCACTGCCACCCCAGCCAGCACCTCCAAAAGCTCGGGCAGGGCGGCTGTCACGTAGCAAGGAGCCAGGTACGCGATAAACAAGCCCATCTGACAATTATGACCCCACCTCACAAAGAGGGATTCACACCCGGCAATCTGAGGTACAGTGGTCTCCCTCTGCTCTAGACTCTCTCTAATAACCACCGCCACTCCCCCACCCCTACCCTGAGCCCTCGGCTGATGGAGTGCACGGAAACCCGGTGGGCACATTTCCACAAGGCGCACACCCCCTTCAGTGCCCAACTAGGTTTCCGTAACGCCTATAAGATCCGCGGCACCCCCCTGAATGAGATCATGTATTAGGGGGGCCTTATTGGCCACGGACTGGGTGTTGCACAACATAAGCCGAAGGCCCAGGCTCTGAGGGTCTTGGCCATCCGGGAAACGGGAGAAGGAAGGGGGATCGGGGCGCGCGATCGCCTGCAAACATCGAGCGCCCCCCCAAAACGATACGATCCCCCCCTCCGCCATATCTGCCCCTCCCACTTACCGTGCAAATGGAACCACCCTCACCAAAAGGAACGCAATCCCCCCCCCAACCACCGAACCCGTTAAATGACCGCCACGAGCGCGCGCAAGGACTGGCTCCCCACCCGATGGGCTACCCCCAACACCCGCCCTACCCCTCCCACCCCTTAAAAACGCCCTATCTAAAAAAACCCAAAGGCTCTCTCTCTTCGCATGCCAAAACTAAACAAAACAACCCACTTTAGCCATACTAGTTTAGCCATATGTTTTTCTGTTAAGTCCCAAATGCTGCTTCAGTCTCTTCTATTCTCTTTACCCTCTCACCCAACCCACATTAAATTTCTGACAATTAGTACTGCTAGGATATGGAGACAGGAAAGCCATTCCAGGTGGAATTATGCTGGGCTTAAAGGAGCAGTTTCCATTTCAGTATCAGAATCTTACAACCTCAGATTCCAGTCCAAGCTAGCCTCTCTGGCAAGATGTGAGCTGTCCAATTTGGGAAGGAACAGTACAACTGCCATGGTATCTTATATGAAGCTTCGATAAAGACTGCTGTAGTTTGCAAAAATTGCTAAATTGACTTGTTTGCTTAAGGAAAGATTATACACTATAATGTATAAAAAAGAAAACTTTTATGAATTATTTGCTGAAAACAGATAAAAATCAACAGACAATTTGGGGATTGATTTATTGATTAAAAAGAACATTATGGGAAGAAGAAAACCATGTTTGTAACTTGGCAGTGGAGATGGCAATTACTAAGTTTGTAACTCCTGCAAAAAAAAAAAAGAGTGAAATGCTTTAGACATCTTGTCATTCTTATTTTCTTATTTTCTTTTGTATTTTTTCTTTTAGTTGTTTTTTTTTAGTTTTTTAAGCTTATGTAAAAACCTCTTCTAACAAAACATATTTGTACGTATAAAGGCCTTTATGAAGCAGAAAACTATGGACAATCCTCAAAGTACTTACTGGTGGTTCTGGAGCAGCCTCTTGTTTCTCTTTGGGCCGTTCGATAGGCACACAGATAGCGAACCCTAATAGGGTAAAGGCCATAAACCACGATAGATGCATCTTGCTGAGCCCCTGAAATCACAAGCCACATAAACAAGAAAGGATAAGCACCTTAAGGGAGGAAAACAAACCGTTTTAACAGGACTCAATATGGAACAGGACTGCACAGTTCAGGAGAGGAAGCCAGAAACTCTAAAACAGGAATCCTTTGGAAACTTCAATAGGCACACAGATAGGCAACCCTAATAGGGTAAAGGCCATAAACCACAACAAATGCATCTTGCTCAGCCCCTGGAATCACAAGCCACATAAACAAGAAACGGTAAGCACCTTAAGGGAGGAAAACAAACCGTTTTAAGAGGACTCAATATGGAACAGGACTGCACAGTTTAGGAGAGGAAGCCAGAAACTCTAAAACAGGAATCCTTTGGAAACTTCAATAGGCACACAGATAGCCAACCCTAATAGGGTAAAGGCCATAAACCAGGATAGGTGCATTTTTCTGAGCCTCTGAAATCACAAGCCACATAAACAAGAAATGGTAAGCACCTTAAGGGAGGAAAACAAGCCGTTTTAACAGGACTCAATATGGAACAGGACTCCACAGTTCAGGAGTGGATGCCAGAAACTCTAAAACAGGAATCCTTTGGAAACTTCAATAGGCACACAGATAGCCAACCCTAATAGGGTAAAGGCCATAAACCACAATAGGGGCATCTTTCTCAGCCCCTGAAATCACAAGCCACATAAACAAGAAAGGGTAAGCACCTTAAGGGAGGAAAAAAAGCTGTTTTAATAGGACTCAATATGGAACAGGACTCCACAGTTCAGGAGTGGATGCCAGAAACTCTAAAACAGGAATCCTTTGGAAACTTCAATAGGCACACAGATAGCAAACCCTAATAGGGTAAAGGCCATAAACCACGATAGGTGCATCTTTCTCAGCCCCTGAAATCACAACCCACATAAACAAGAAAGGGTAAGAGTAGGGGTAAATTGAAGGGATGAGGAAGATATATTCAGTGGGCAGCGCCAACCCCTACTGTGGTCCGTATCATCTTGGTCCTGTGTGCTTTGAAGTGGTCTGTGACTGTCATCTATCAGACTATTTATTGTTATTCGACTATTGCCAGGACTTCTGCCTGGATGACTGATTGTCGAATCTTTTTCCATCTTGCACCAGGCCCTAAAAGGACCCAATTAAGCTAAAATAATTTAAATGTATTTACCATCTTTATTGATCAGGATCAACGCCACCTTTTAACCTCCTTTTCTATGAGATATTCACCTTTCAAACTTTTTCGCTTGCGAGATTCCCCCGCCTCGCAAGAATGGCCCTCCACATTATCGAGGGCCTACCTTAATGAAAGGTCTTGAGACCCAGAGAGGTGGCATGCGGCCAAGAAGAACCTTTGGGGATTTTTAAATAGATTTTTAAATAAGGGTTTTTTAAGGGGGGGGAGGGATATGATGGGTGGGGGAGAAAAACCGTCGGGGAGGGAGCCAGTCCCGAGGCTTGTTCGCGGCATTACGACATCTGGTCTGAAGGCAGAGGGGGAGGGATTCGTTTCAGGATTAGAGGGTCGTTCAATCTGTACGGTAAGTGGGAGAGGCAGATATGGCGGGGGGGGGGCCGTATCGAGTGTTGGGAGCACGTCCTCGCTGTTTGAAAGCGATCACGTGCTCCGGCCCCTCAGTCCCTACCCGTTCCTCGGGTGGCCATGATCCTCAGAGCCTGGGTTTTCGATTGATGTTATGTAATGCTCGGTCCGTGGTTAATAAAGCTCCCCTGATTTGTGATCTTATTCAGGGGGAGTCCGCAGACCTTATGGGCATTACGGAGACCTGGTTGGGCCAAGGGGGGGGGTCCCCCTTGTCGAGTTGTGCTCTCCAGGTTTCCGAGCATTCCATCAACCGAGGGCCAAAGGTAGGGGTGGGGGGGTGGCGGTTGTTATTAGGGAAGATCTAGAGCCTAGGGAGGCCACTGTTCCTCAGATTGCCGGTTGTGAATCCCTCTTTGTGAGGTGGGGTCATAGGAATCAGTTGGGCTTGTTGATCATGTACCTGGCTCCTTGCTATGTGACTACAGCCCTACCCGAGTTGCTGGAGGTACTTGCCGGGGTGGCAGTTGAGACTCCCAGACTTATAGTCATGGGGGATTTCAACCTGCCATCGACCGGCTTGTCATCGACTGCAGCTCGGGAGTTCCAGGCTTCCATGACGGCCTTGGACCTGATTCAAGTAAATGATGGCCCTACGCACATGGGGGGAGGCACGCTGGACCTACTTTATATCTCTGGACAGTGGTTAAATGATCTGGAATTAGATGATTTAGTAACAGAACCGGTGTCATGGTCAGATCATTTCCTCCTTCGCCTGGACTTTCGAACCGCCACCCACCACCGCAGGGAGACGGAGCCAATACGTTGGTTCCGTCCCAGGCGCCTGATGGACCCCGAGAGGTTCCTGACGGAGCTTGGGCCATTTCCTGAGGATCTGGCCCACGGCACGGCTGAAGAACTAGTTGCGGCCTGGGAACAGGCCGCGGCTGGGGCTTTGGACCGTGTTGTGCCTTTGCGGCCTCTGCTCGGCGCAGATCTTGTCCGGCCCCTTGGTTCTCCAAGGGGCTGAGGGAGATGAAACGCCGGAGAAGATGCCTAGAGAGTACTTGGAGGTCCAGTCGTTCCGAAGCTGATCGGACACTAGTTAGGTCCTATTCTAGGACCTATCTAGTGGCAATGAGAGAGGCGAGGCATTCCTACGCTTCCACACTCATTGCGGCAGATAACCGCCCGGCCGCCCTGTTTTGGGTGACCCGCTCTCTTCTTCATCAGGAGGTGCGGGATGACCCTTTGAAGGGACGTGCCGAGGAGTTTAGTGGTTATCTATACGATAAAATGGCACAGCTCCGGAATGGTCTGGACCGAAATTGGGATGATCCAAGCGAGAGGGAGGAGGCACGTCTTGTTGAGTCTGTTTGGGATGAGTTTGATCTTGTGACTCCCGAGGACGTGGACAGGTTGTTGGGGAGGCTCCACGCCACCACGTTTACTTGACCCGTGTCCTTCCTGGCTGGTGCTGGCCACTCAGGAGGTGACACGAGGCTGGCTCCAGGGGATTATCAACGCTTCCTTGTTGGAAGGGGTTTTCCCTGCCGCCTTGAAAGAGGCGGTGGTGAGACCCCGCCTCAAGAAGCCCTTCCTGGACCCAGCTATTTTGGGTAATTATCGTCCGGTCTCCAACCTTCGCTTCGTTGCGAAGGTTGTAGAGCAGGGGTGTCCAAACTACGGCCCGCGGGCCAACTGCGGCCCGCGGGTCAGTTTTTATTGGCCTGCAGCAAATTCTGAAAATATAATTGAATATGGCCCGCCGCCTTCACCATTCTGCGCTGTTGCAAAGAGGGTTGGGGCAGTTCAGCCGCCGAGCAGCAGGGGGAGCTCGCGCAGCAACGGAAAGGTGGCGCCTGCGTAGCTGCGCCGCCAAAATGGGTGACTCTGAGGATGAATTTCGGTGGCGGGATCCGCTGGGGCGGCGGCGGGGGGAAGCGGCGCGCGGGATAGGCACAGGCGCTGCTCCCGCCGCCGCCCCATCCCCCGTCCCCCCGGAGTGCGGACTGAAGCGAGGCGGTGCCCCTCGGCTGCCCGGGAGGAAGAGGCAGCGGGAGGCGGACGGAGAGCCGCTGGTGGTTCCGGCCAAGTTCCGCTCGGAGGCCGGGCCAGGCGGGAGGCGGCCCAGGGCTGGTGAGTCAGGCGGGAGGTGGGGGAAGA
The DNA here is from genome assembly GCF_028640845.1 of Ahaetulla prasina. Taxonomy (NCBI): domain Eukaryota; kingdom Metazoa; phylum Chordata; class Lepidosauria; order Squamata; family Colubridae; genus Ahaetulla; species Ahaetulla prasina. The sequence continues at coordinate 26,020,810 of NC_080542.1, forward strand.
GGCTGAGGGGATCGCCGCCTGGGAGCCACTGACTGCCACCTGCTCTCCGCCTAGAGACGAAGGGCCACGGAGGCCACCGCCCCGCTGCTGCTTCAAGGGCGGAGGCGCCAGCCGCGGACTCAAGGCCTGGGCGGCCCTACTGCTTTTGGAGGCCCCGGCCGCGCCCCGCATGCCCCCGCTGCCCACCAGCTGCTGGAAAGGGGCCCCGGCTAATGCGAGGCCGGGCTGGCTGTGGGAGCTGAGCTCGTTGACGGGCACCCCGGCCGTAGCTCCTTGGGAGGCCGATCAGGTGCGTGGCTGCGGCGAAGCGTCGGGCTCTTCTCCGGGGTCCTCCCTTCCCCTTGGGGGCAGCTGAGCCGTCGCTCTTTTGCGGCGTTTCTGTCCCCGGAGCATCCCGAGGCCGAGTTCGCCTTCAATCCAAATATTACATTAAAAATCAACATAACACAAACACACACGTACACAAACATAGAGATACACATGCACATATATATAACTCACACACATATAGTATACTTAAGCCTAAACTGTGCATAGGGACTACCCAGACGGCTGAAAAAAGTGATTTCTGACAGGTTCTCACACTTTTGACTGGTCCTCACACGTACAACTATCTTTACATTTTGCACCCTATCTTGTAACCGTGGTGAAGAGAAGCAGTTGTGAAATGAGTGATATGGTTGTTAAAAATGCTGCAATGGGCATAAATGTGAGGATGGTCATAAGTGTGAGGACTGGTCAAAAATTACTTTTTTTAGCCCTCTGAGTAGTTTCTATGCCCATAGCCACATCCACTCAGTCACATGAGCAGTTAGCCACGCCCACCAGTCACATGACCACCAAGCCACACCCCAAAATAAGCCACGCCCATTTCCCCCTCCCCCCCCATGGCCCGGGCCTTTGCTTATTTTTCTGTATTTGGCCCTCACTCAAAAAAGTTTGGACACCCCTGTTGTAGAGAGTGCTGTGGCGCGACAGCTACCCCAATACCTGGAAGAAGATGTCTATCTAGACCCGTTCCAGTCCGGCTTCCGACCCAGATACAGCACGGAGACAGCTTTGGTCGCGTTGGTGGATGATCTCTGGAGGGCCAGGGACAGGGGTTACTCCTCTGCCCTGGTCCTATTAGACCTCTCAGCGACTTTTGATACCATCGACCATGGTATCTTGCTGCGCCGGCTGGGGGGATTGGGAGTGGGAGGCACCGTTTATCGGTGGTTCTCCTCCTATCTCTCCGACCGGTCGCAAACGGTGTTGACAGGGGGGCAGAGGTGGGCCGCGAGGTGCCTCACTTGTGGGGTGCCACAGGGGTCGATTCTCTCACCCCTTCTGTTCAACATCTACATGAAGCCATTGGGTGAGATCATCAGTGGCTTTGGGGTGAGATACCAGCTGTACGCTGACAATACTCAGCTGTACTTTTCTACCCCAGGCCAACCCAACGAAGCTGTTGAAGTGCTGTCCCGGTGTTTGGAAGCCGTACGGGCCTGGATGGGGAGGAACAGGCTCAAGCTTAATCCCTCCAAGACGGAGTGGCTGTGGATGCCGACACCCCGATTCAGTCAGCTGCAGCCGCAGCTGACTGTTGGAGGCGAGTTATTGGCCCCAAAAGATAGGGTGTGCAACATGGGTGTTCTCCTGGATGAACGGCTGTCGTTTGAAGATCATTTGATGGCCGTCTCCAGGAGGGCCTTTCACCAGGTTCGCCTGGTTCGTCAGTTGCGCCCCTTCCTTGATCGGGATGCCTTGTGCACAGTCACTCATGCGCTCGTTACCTCCCGCTTGGATTACTGTAATGCTCTCTACATGGAGCTCCCCTTGAGGTGCACCCGGAGGCTTCAGTTAGTTCAGAATGCAGCTGCGCGGGTGATAGAGGGAGCTTCACGTAGCTCCCACGTAACACCACTCCTGAGCAGACTGCACTGGCTACCTGTGGACTTCCGGGTGCACTTTAAGGTTTTGGTTACTACCTTTAAAGCGCTCCACGGCTTAGGGCCTGGGTACTTACGGGACCGCCTGCTGTTACCTCATGCCTCCCACCGACCCGTACGCTCACACAGAGAGGGACTTCTCAGGGTGCCGTCCGCCAAGCAATGTCGGCTGGCGGCCCCCAGGGGTAGATCCTTCTCTGTGGGGGCTCCTACCCTCTGGAACGAGCTTCCCCCGGGCTTACGCCAAATACCTGACCTTCGGACCTTCCACCACAAATTAAAAACACACTTATTTATTCGCGCGGGGCTGGCTTAAATTTTATTGGTTTTAAATTTTTACTATTAATTTTTAGTGGGTTTTAGTTTTTAAGTTCCAAAGTTTTAGGCCAATTATGTAATAAGTTTTTTAATTCGTATTTTAATTGTATATTACATTGTTTGTTTGACCTGGCTGTACACCGCCCTGAGTCCTTCGGGAGAAGGGTGGTATAAAAATTGAATAAATAATAATAATAAATAATAATAATAATAAGCACCTTAAGGGAGGAAAACAAGCCGTTTTAACAGGACTCAATATGGAACAGGACTCCACAGTTCAGGAGTGGATGCCAGAAACTCTAAAACAGGAATCCTTTGGAAACTTCAATAGGCACACAGATAGCCAACCCTAATAGGGTAAAGGCCATAAACCACAATAGGTGCATCTTTCTAAGCCCCTGAAATCACAAGCCACATAAACAAGAAAGGATAAGCACCTTAAGGGAGGAAAACAAGCCGTTTTATCAGGACTCAATATGGAACAGGACTCCACAGTTCAGGAGTGGATGCCAGAAACTCTAAAACAGGAATCCTTTGGAAACTTCAATAGGCACACAGATAGCCAACCCTAATAGGGTAAAGGCCATAAACCAGGATAGGTGCATTTTTCTGAGCCCCTGAAATCACAAGCCACATAAACAATAAGCACCTTAAGGGAGGAAAACAAGCCGTTTTATCAGGACTCAATATGGAACAGGACTCCACAGTTCAGGAGTGGATGCCAGAAACTCTAAAACAGGAATCCTTTGGAAACTTCAATAGGCACACAGATAGCCAACCCTAATAGGGTAAAGGCCATAAACCAGGATAGGTGCATTTTTCTGAGCCCCTGAAATCACAAGCCACATAAACAATAAGCACCTTAAGGGAGGAAAACAAGCCGTTTTATCAGGACTCAATATGGAACAGGACTCACAGTTCAGGAGTGGATGCCAGAAACTCTAAAACAGGAATCCTTTGGAAACTTCAATAGGCACACAGATAGCCAATCCTAATAGGGTAAAGGCCATAAACCACAATAGGTGCATCTTTCTAAGCCCCTGAAATCACAAGCCACATAAACAAGAAAGGGTAAGCACCTTAAGGGAGGAAAAAAAGCTGTTTTAATAGGACTCAATATGGAACAGGACTGCACAGTTTAGGAGAGGAAGCCAGAAACTCTAAAACAGGAATCCTTTGGAAACTTCAATAGGCACACAGATAGCCAACCCTAATAGGGTAAAGGCCATAAACCAGGATAGGTGCATTTTTCTGAGCCCCTGAAATCACAAGCCACATAAACGATAAGCACCTTAAGGGAGGAAAACAAGCCATTTTATCAGGACTCAATATGGAACAGGACTCCACAGTTCAGGAGTGGATGCCAGAAACTCTAAAACAGGAATCCTTTGGAAACTTCAATAGGCACACAGATAGCCAACCCTAATAGGGTAAAGGCCATAAACCACAATAGGTGCATCTTTCTAAGCCCCTGAAATCACAAGCCACATAAACAAGAAAGGGTAAGCACCTTAAGGGAGGAAAAAAAGCTGTTTTAATAGGACTCAATATGGAACAGGACTCCACAGTTCAGGAGTGGCTGCCAGAAACTCTAAAACAGGAATCCTTTGGAAACTTCAATAGGCACACGGATAGTCAACTCTAATAGGGTAAAGGCCATAAACCAGGATAGGTGCATCTTTCTGAGCCCCTGGAATCACAAGCCACATAAACAAGAAAGGGTAAGCACCTTAAGGGAGGAAAACAAGCCGTTTTATCAGGACTCAATATGGAACAGGACTCCACAGTTCAGGAGTGGATGCCAGAAACTCTAAGACAGGAATCCTTTGGAAACTTCAATAGGCACACAGATAGCCAACCCTAATAGGGTAAAGGCCATCAACCACAATAGGTGCATCTTTCTAAGCCCCTGAAATCACAAGCCACATAAACAAGAAAGGGTAAGCACCTTAAGGGAGGAAAACAAACCTTAACAGGACTCAATATGGAGCAGGACTGCACAGTTTAGGAGAGGAAGCCAGAAACTCTAAAACAGGAATCCTTTGGAAACTTCAATAGGCACACAGATAGCCAACCCTAATAGGGTAAAGGCCATAAACCAGGATAGGTGCATTTTTCTGAGCCTCTGAAATCACAAGCCACATAAACGATAAGCACCTTAAGGGAGGAAAACAATCCGTTTTATCAGGACTCAATATGGAACAGGACTCCACAGTTCAGGAGTGGATGCCAGAAACTCTAAAACAGGAATCCTTTGGAAACTTCAATAGGCACACAGATAGCCAACCCTAATAGAGTAAAGGCCATAAACCACAATAGGTGCATCTTTCTAAGCCCCTGAAATCACAAGCCACATAAACAAGAAAGGATAAGCACCTTAAGGGAGGAAAACAAGCCGTTTTATCAGGACTCAATATGGAACAGGACTCCACAGTTCAGGAGTGGATGCCAGAAACTCTAAAACAGGAATCCTTTGGAAACTTCAATAGGCACACAGATAGCCAACCCTAATAGGGTAAAGGCCATAAACCACAATAGGGGCATCTTTCTCAGCCCATGAAATCACAAGCCACATAAACAAGAAAGGGTAAGCACCTTAAGGGAGGAAAACAAGCCGTTTTATCAGGACTCAATATGGAACAGGACTCCACAGTTCAGGAGTGGATGCCAGAAACTCTAAAACAGGAATCCTTTGGAAACTTCAATAGGCACACAGATAGCCAACCCTAATAGGGTAAAGGCCATAAACCAGGATAGGTGCATTTTTCTGAGCCCCTGAAATCACAAGCCACATAAACAAGAAAGGGTAAGCACCTTAAGGGAGGAAAACAAGCCGTTTTATCAGGACTCAATATGGAACAGGACTCCACAGTTCAGGAGTGGATGCCAGAAACTCTAAAACAGGAATCCTTTGGAAACTTCAATAGGCACACAGATAGCCAACCCTAATAGGGTAAAGGCCATAAACCACAATAGGGGCATTTTTCTGAGCCCCTGAAATCACAAGCCACATAAACAATAAGCACCTTAAGGGAGGAAAACAAGCCGTTTTATCAGGACTCAATATGGAACAGGACTCCACAGTTCAGGAGTGGATGCCAGAAACTCTAAAACAGGAATCCTTTGGAAACTTCAATAGGCACACAGATAGCCAACCCTAATAGGGTAAAGGCCATAAACCAGGATAGGTGCATCTTTCTGAGCCCCTGGAATCACAAGCCACATAAACAAGAAAGGGTAAGCACCTTAAGGGAGGAAAACAAACCTTAACAGGACTCAATATGGAACAGGACTCCACAGTTCAGGAGTGGATGCCAGAAACTCTAAAACAGGAATCCTTTGGAAACTTCAATAGGCACACAGATAGCCAACCTAATAGGGTAAAGGCCATAAACCACAATAGGTGCATTTTCTGAGCCTCTGAAATCACAAGCCACATAAACAAGATAAGCACCTTAAGGGAGGAAAAAAAGCTGTTTTAATAGGACTCAATATGGAACAGGACTCCACAGTTCAGGAGTGGCTGCCAGAAACTCTAAAACAGGAATCCTTTGGAAACTTCAATAGGCACACGGATAGTCAACTCTAATAGGGTAAAGGCCATAAACCAGGATAGGTGCATCTTTCTGAGCCCCTGGAATCACAAGCCACATAAACAAGAAAGGGTAAGCACCTTAAGGGAGGAAAACAAGCGTTTATCAGGACTCAATATGGAACAGGACTCCACAGTTCAGGAGTGGATGCCAGAAACTCTAAGACAGGAATCCTTTGGAAACTTCAATAGGCACACAGATAGCCAACCCTAATAGGGTAAAGGCCATCAACCACAATAGGTGCATCTTTCTAAGCCCCTGAAATCACAAGCCACATAAACAAGAAAGGGTAAGCACCTTAAGGGAGGAAAACAAACCTTAACAGGACTCAATATGGAGCAGGACTGCACAGTTTAGGAGGAAGCCAGAAACTCTAAAACAGGAATCCTTTGGAAACTTCAATAGGCACACAGATAGCCAACCCTAATAGGGTAAAGGCCATAAACCAGGATAGGTGCATTTTTCTGAGCCTCTGAAATCACAAGCCACATAAACGATAAGCACCTTAAGGGAGGAAAACAATCCGTTTTATCAGGACTCAATATGGAACAGGACTCCACAGTTCAGGAGTGGATGCCAGAAACTCTAAAACAGGAATCCTTTGGAAACTTCAATAGGCACACAGATAGCCAACCCTAATAGGGTAAAGGCCATAAACCAGGATAGGTGCATTTTTCTGAGCCCCTGAAATCACAAGCCACATAAACAATAAGCACCTTAAGGGAGGAAAACAAGCCGTTTTATCAGGACTCAATATGGAACAGGACTCCACAGTTCAGGAGTGGATGCCAGAAACTCTAAAACAGGAATCCTTTGGAAACTTCAATAGGCACACAGATAGCCAACCCTAATAGGGTAAAGGCCATAAACCACAATAGGTGCATCTTTCTAAGCCCCTGAAATCACAAGCCACATAAACAAGAAAGGGTAAGCACCTTAAGGGAGGAAAAAAAGCCGTTTTATCAGGACTCAATATGGAACAGGACTCCACAGTTCAGGAGTGGATGCCAGAAACTCTAAAACAGGAATCCTTTGGAAACTTCAATAGGCACACAGATAGCCAACCCTAATAGGGTAAAGGCCATAAACCAGGATAGGTGCATTTTTCTGAGCCCCTGAAATCACAAGCCACATAAACAAGAAAGGGTAAGCACCTTAAGGGAGGAAAACAAGCCGTTTTATCAGGACTCAATATGGAACAGGACTCCACAGTTCAGGAGTGGATGCCAGAAACTCTAAAACAGGAATCCTTTGGAAACTTCAATAGGCACACAGATAGCCAACCCTAATAGGGTAAAGGCCATAAACCAGGATAGGTGCATTTTTCTGAGCCCCTGAAATCACAAGCCACATAAACAATAAGCACCTTAAGGGAGGAAAACAAGCCGTTTTATCAGGACTCAATATGGAACAGGACTCCACAGTTCAGGAGTGGATGCCAGAAACTCTAAAACAGGAATCCTTTGGAAACTTCAATAGGCACACAGATAGCCAACCCTAATAGGGTAAAGGCCATAAACCAGGATAGGTGCATCTTTCTGAGCCCCTGGAATCACAAGCCACATAAACAAGAAAGGGTAAGAAACCTTAAGGGAGGAAAACAAGCCGTTTTATCAGGACTCAATATGGAACAGGACTCCACAGTTCAGGAGTGGATGCCAGAAACTCTAAAACAGGAATCCTTTGAAACTTCAATAGGCACACAGATAGCCAACCCTAATAGGGTAAAGGCCATAAACCAGGATAGGTGCATTTTCTGAGCCCTGAAATCACAAGCCACATAAACAAGAAAGGGTAAGCACCTTAAGGAGGAAAAAAGCTGTTTTATCAGGACTCAATATGGAACAGGACTCCACAGTTCAGGAGGATGCCAGAAACTCTAAAACAGGAATCCTTTGGAAACTTCAATAGGCACACAGATAGCCAACCCTAATAGGGTAAAGGCCATAAACCAGGATAGGTGCATTTTCTGAGCCCCTGAAATCACAAGCCACATAAACAAGAAACGGTAAGCACCTTAAGGGAGGAAAACAAGCCGTTTTATCAGGACTCAATATGGAACAGGACTCCACAGTTCAGGAGTGGATGCCAGAAACTCTAAAACAGGAATCCTTTGGAAACTTCAATAGGCACACAGATAGCCAACCCTAATAGGGTAAAGGCCATAAACCAGGATAGGTGCATTTTTCTGAGCCCCTGAAATCACAAGCCACATAAACAATAAGCACCTTAAGGGAGGAAAACAAGCCGTTTTATCAGGACTCAATATGGAACAGGACTCCACAGTTCAGGAGTGGATGCCAGAAACTCTAAAACAGGAATCCTTTGGAAACTTCAATAGGCACACAGATAGCCAACCCTAATAGGGTAAAGGCCATAAACCAGGATAGGTGCATCTTTCTGAGCCCCTGGAATCACAAGCCACATAAACAAGAAAGGGTAAGCACCTTAAGGGAGGAAAACAAACCTTAACAGGACTCAATATGGAACAGGACTGCACAGTTTAGGAGAGTAAGCCAGAAACTCTAAAACAGGAATCCTTTGGAAACTTCAATAGGCACACAGATAGCCAACCCTAATAGGGTAAAGGCCATAAACCAGGATAGGTGCATTTTCTGAGCCCCTGAAATCACAAGCCACATAAACAAGAAACGGTAAGCACCTTAAGGGAGGAAAACAAGCCGTTTTATCAGGACTCAATATGGAACAGGACTCCACAGTTCAGGAGTGGATGCCAGAAACTCTAAAACAGGAATCCTTTGGAAACTTCAATAGGCACACAGATAACCAACCCTAATAGGGTAAAGGCCATAAACCAGGATAGGTGCATTTTTCTGAGCCCCTGAAATCACAAGCCACATAAACAATAAGCACCTTAAGGGAGGAAAACAAGCCGTTTTATCAGGACTCAATATGGAACAGGACTCCACAGTTCAGGAGTGGATGCCAGAAACTCTAAAACAGGAATCCTTTGGAAACTTCAATAGGCACACAGATAGCCAACCCTAATAGAGTAAAGGCCATAAACCACAATAGGTGCATCTTTCTAAGCCCCTGAAATCACAAGCCACATAAACAAGAAAGGGTAAGCACCTTAAGGGAGGAAAAAAAGCTGTTTTAATAGGACTCAATATGGAACAGGACTGCACAGTTTAGGAGAGGAAGCCAGAAACTCTAAAACAGGAATCCTTTGGAAACTTCAATAGGCACACAGATAGCCAACCCTAATACGGTAAAGGCCATAAACCAGGATAGGTGCATTTTTCTGAGCCCCTGAAATCACAAGCCACATAAACGATAAGCACCTTAAGGGAGGAAAACAAGCCGTTTTATCAGGACTCAATATGGAACAGGACTCCACAGTTTAGGAGAGGAAGCCAGAAACTCTAAAGCAGGAATTCTTTGGAAACTTCAATAGGCACACAGATAGCCAACCCTAATAGGGTAAAGGCCATAAACCACAATAGGTGCATCTTTCTGAGCCCCTGAAATCACAAGCCACATAAACAAGAAAGGGTAAGAAACCTTAAGGGAGGAAAAAAAGCTGTTTTAATAGGACTCAATATGGAACAGGACTCCACAGTTCAGGAGTGGCTGCCAGAAACTCTAAAACAGGAATCCTTTGGAAACTTCAATAGGCACACGGATAGTCAACTCTAATAGGGTAAAGGCCATAAACCAGGATAGGTGCATCTTTCTGAGCCCCTGGAATCACAAGCCACATAAACAAGAAAGGGTAAGCACCTTAAGGGAGGAAAACAAACCTTAACAGGACTCAATATGGAACAGGACTGCACAGTTTAGGAGAGTAAGCCAGAAACTCTAAAACAGGAATCCTTTGGAAACTTCAATAGGCACACAGATAGCCAACCCTAATAGGGTAAAGGCCATAAACCACAATAGGTGCATCTTTCTGAGCCCCTGAAATCACAAGCCACATAAACAAGAAAGGGTAAGAAACCTTAAGGGAGGAAAAAAAGCTGTTTTAATAGGACTCAATATGGAACAGGACTCCACAGTTCAGGAGTGGCTGCCAGAAACTCTAAAACAGGAATCCTTTGGAAACTTCAATAGGCACACGGATAGTCAACTCTAATAGGGTAAAGGCCATAAACCAGGATAGGTGCATCTTTCTGAGCCCCTGGAATCACAAGCCACATAAACAAGAAAGGGTAAGCACCTTAAGGGAGGAAAACAAACCTTAACAGGACTCAATATGGAACAGGACTGCACAGTTTAGGAGAGTAAGCCAGAAACTCTAAAACAGGAATCCTTTGGAAACTTCAATAGGCACACAGATAGCCAACCCTAATAGGGTAAAGGCCATAAACCAGGATAGGTGCATTTTCTGAGCCTCTGAAATCACAAGCCACATAAACGATAAGCACCTTAAGGGAGGAAAACAAGCCGTTTTATCAGGACTCAATATGGAACAGGACTCCACAGTTCAGGAGTGGATGCCAGAAACTCTAAAACAGGAATCCTTTGGAAACTTCAATAGGCACACAGATAGCCAACCCTAATAGGGTAAAGGCCATAAACCAGGATAGGTGCATTTTTCTGAGCCCCTGAAATCACAAGCCACATAAACAATAAGCACCTTAAGGGAGGGAAACAAGCCGTTTTATCAGGACTCAATATGGAACAGGACTCCACAGTTCAGGAGTGGATGCCAGAAACTCTAAAACAGGAATCCTTTGGAAACTTCAATAGGCACACAGATAGCCAACCCTAATAGGGTAAAGGCCATAAACCACAATAGGTGCATTTTCTGAGCCTCTGAAATCACAAGCCACATAAACGATAAGCACCTTAAGGGAGGAAAACAAGCCGTTTTATCAGGACTCAATATGGAACAGGACTCTACAGTTCAGGAGTGGATGCCAGAAACTCTAAAACAGGAATCCTTTGGAAACTTCAATAGGCACACAGATAGCCAACCCTAATAGGGTAAAGGCCATAAACCACAATAGGTGCATCTTTCTCAGCCCATGAAATCACAAGCCACATAAACAATAAGCACCTTAAGGGAGGGAAACAAGCCGTTTTATCAGGACTCAATATGGAACAGGACTCCACAGTTCAGGAGTGGATGCCAGAAACTCTAAAACAGGAATCCTTTGGAAACTTCAATAGGCACACAGATAGCCAACCCTAATAGGGTAAAGGCCATAAACCACAATAGGTGCATCTTTCTAAGCCCCTGAAATCACAAGCCACATAAACAAGAAAGGGTAAGCACCTTAAGGGAGGAAAACAAGCCGTTTTATCAGGACTCAATATGGAACAGGACTCCACAGTTCAGGAGTGGATGCCAGAAACTCTAAAACAGGAATCCTTTGGAAACTTCAATAGGCACACAGATAGCCAACCCTAATAGGGTAAAGGCCATAAACCACAATAGGTGCATCTTTCTAAGCCCCTGAAATCACAAGCCACATAAACAAGAAAGGGTAAGCACCTTAAGGGAGGAAAAAAAGCTGTTTTAATAGGACTCAATATGGAACAGGACTCCACAGTTCAGGAGTGGATGCCAGAAACTCTAAAACAGGAATCCTTTGGAAACTTCAATAGGCACACAGATAGCCAACCCTAATAGGGTAAAGGCCATAAACCACAATAGGTGCATCTTTCTAAGCCCCTGAAATCACAAGCCACATAAACAAGAAAGGGTAAGCACCTTAAGGGAGGGAAAAAAGCTGTTTTAATAGGACTCAATATGGAACAGGACTGCACAGTTCAGGAGTGGATGCCAGAAACTCTAAAACAGGAATCCTTTGGAAACTTCAATAGGCACACAGATAGCCAACCCTAATAGGGTAAAGGCCATAAACCAGGATAGGTGCATTTTTCTGAGCCAACAAGCCGTTTTATCAGGACTCAATATGGAACAGGACTCCACAGTTTAGGAGAGGAAGCCAGAAACTCTAAAACAGGAATTCTTTGGAAACTTCAATAGGCACACAGATAGCCAACCCTAATAGGGTAAAGGCCATAAACCACAATAGGTGCATCTTTCTGAGCCCCTGAAATCACAAGCCACATAAACAAGAAAGGGTAAGCACCTTAAGGGAGGAAAACAAGCCGTTTTAATAGGACTCAATATGGAACAGGACTCTAAAACAGGAATCCTTTGGAAACTTTCACAGTTCAAATAGGAGCAAGCAACAAATTCCTGGGTCACCATGTCCCATTTCCATGGAAAGAAACCGAATTTAACATGACAAGTTTTTTCAATGTAGGTCAAGCCCCAAACTCAAACCGAGAAATTGTGAATGCCTCAGGACTGGATGTCTTTAAGAAAAGATTGGACAACCATTTGCCAGAAATGGTGTTAGGGTTTCCTGCCTGAGCAGGTGGTTGGACTAGAAGACCTCCAAAGTCCCTTCCAACTCTGTTATTCTATTAAAACCAACTCTACAAAATCGCGTCGCCGAAATACACACAAAGAAGCATGACCCTTTTTTTTTCCTTTCTTTTTTTTGCTTTTCGACATGCCAAAAATCAGCTATCAAATCAATGAATAACCCCTTCCACAGAGCCGGGGCCGTACTTACGGTGGAAGACGGCACTCTCTTTCCCTTACAGGCACGAGTTGGAGACGGAAATGTGAACCAAACGCACTCTGCACATGCACAGAGAAACGTCCGGGAACACCGACTTTTCACACACGACATCCAAACCGCTTCTGTGCCGGGACTGCGCGCCACGTGACCCAGGCCGCGAACGTTCTACCAGACACTCGGTTCTAACCGCCTCCCAGTCCCCGCCTTAAAATCTGCCTAGCTGGCCACGCCTCTTTATCCTGACTTTCGGATACGCCACTTTCTACGCTGTCACGTCCGGCGCTCCATTTTGCATCAATCTCTTTTGCATAGAAGGCCACGCCTTCGCTTTCTTTCGCTTCCCCTTGTTTGCGAGGGCCTTTTCCCGGAAGGAACGCCCGTAACATTTTTCCTTTTTACAGTTTTCCGAGAAGAATCCCCCTCCCCAAAAGTGATACAGGTTCACTGAATATAGTGTGTTTGTATACAATCCGTGACAGGGTTTCCTTATAAAGTTGTTTTTCATTGAATTCAACAAATCAATTGAAGCCTGCGTGAAAAAAGCAAGACCCAAACCTGCTCCTGAACATCTTCAAGGTGCATGAAAATAGAACTATTCAATCTGGGTTACCAAAATCCAGATAATCGCTATTAGTGAAAACTGTTTGCTGTCATCAAATGTGCTGTCCGGATTTTTTGCTATCCAAATGGAATAGCCCTAATTAAAAACTGTACAGGATTTTTTTTTTATTTAAAATTTAAATTTATCCAAAGGAAAAATCTCAAAAGGGATTCTTAAAAGGTGGGCAAATGAAGATTTGGATTTTCCAGAATTCTACCTTAGGTTACATAAAAAGCAAGCATCAGGAGGGGCAGGATATATGTTTTAAACCAATGTTTCTCAAACTTGACAATTTTAAGATGTGTGGACTTCAATACCCAGAATTCCCCAGGGCAGGTTGAAGAATTCTGGGCATTGAAGTTCATAGCTGCCAATATTGAGAAACAATGGTTTAAGCCATGGGGTCCAGTTTTAAAATGGAATCTAAGAATAAGACTTTATAATCTGCTTCTACTTCTGCAGTTCTAGGCAGGCCTCCAAGTGGGTTGTCCAAATGTTTTGGTGGGTTATTTTGTGCAGGGGATTGTGCGGGTAGGAATAGTAAAAGAATAGAAAAATACAGTACAAGTAGTCTTCAACTTATGACCACAATTGAGCCCAAAATTTATGTTGCTAAGAAAGATTTGTTAAATGACTTTTGCCCCATTTTACTTGCCTTTTGCCCCATTTTACTTACCTTTCTTGCCACAGTTGTTAAGTGAATTAATGCAGTTAAATTAGTAACATGGTTGTTAAATGAATCTTGCTTCTTCATTGACTTTGCTGGTCAGAAGTACACAAAAGATGATCATGACCAACCTTGGGACACTGCAACAATCACTTGCAAAGCATCTCAATTTTGATCATGTGATCATTGGGATAAATTGCTTTCTTCAGTGCTGTTGTAATTTTGAATGGTCACTAAGTGAATTGTTGCAAGTCGAGGACTACCTGTATATGAAAAATTATATCAGTATTCTATTTTGTTTTATATCTGCAAACAATCCATTGCAAAAGCAGACAGCAAAACAGCTGAGAAACAGGATGGAAGAGAGGAATGCAGGGATCAGTCACAGCTATGAGAAGGTGATCCAGCTAAGAGGAGTTTGTTTCAGGGGAGGGAGGGTCAAAAATGAAGGGGAAAAAATGAAGAGAAAATTGATGGTAGACAAATGATATAATCCAAACAAAATTGGCACACATAAGAGCCATAAAAATCAGGTCATGTTATGCTAAAATTGGTTTTCTAGATAGTGTTTTTCACACTGATGACAACAACTATACTGGATGGAAATTGCGAAGTGGTCCATCTGGATAATGCCAGGTTGCAGGAAGGTAACAGTTGTGGGAGACTTCCTTAGGGGAATTGTGAAAATCATTGTATAAACATTCTGGAATTCATCATTCCAGAACAGAACACCATTTTTAATCCTTTGTAACTGGCTGGCACTGTCATGGTTACCCATTGTTCAATAAGAAAACAGTAACCTGTTTGGCAACCCTAGCCCTTAACATTAGATATACAAGTGCATAAAGCAGCTTCAGTGAATTGTAGAAATAAAAATACTACCGTAATTAGAGAGAAAGTTAAGTAAAGTAGCAACTTTTCAACTTGAACTGATCTACTTCCTGAGGGATTTTTTTTAAAAGCAGCAAAGGCTGCTTTGCAAAAATATATTGGCAAATACATTTTTAGGATTATAGGATAACGAAGTGCAATGGCCATGCTTCACTGGGAAGAAGATATTAGCATGTCAAAAAGGCTGAAATCTCCAGATAAGGTAAGTTAATGAAAGGAAAAAAAGAAATACTTATTTTTCTACTTGAGTTCAACTACATATGGGACACTATACATAAATGACTTACATAGAAACATGACTACTGTGTTCACATAGAGTCTAAGATATGTATTTTTAAAATACACAATTTCTTGAATAAGCCTAGTAGTTGATTTTTCACATAACATCGTCAAAAGCTCAGTTTATGAACCATAGTGGGTTTGCACTTTACACTAAGACAAAGGACAAGACATACAATGTTAAGGCACAATGTGAACTCAACTGATACTTTGTAAAGTTATGAGTAAGATTAAAACTGGTGAAATCCAAATTTTTTTACTACCGGTTCTGTGGGTGACTTGGTGGGCGTGGTGTGGCTTGGTGGGCGTAGCAGGAAAAGGACACTGCAAACTCTCCATTCCCACCCCACTCCAGGGGAAGGATACTGCAAAATCTCCATTCCCTCCCCACTCCTGGGGGAAGGATATTGCAAAATCTCCATTTCCACCGCACTCTAGGGCCAGCTAGAGGTGATATTTGCCAGTTCTCCGAACTACTCAAAATTTCCACTACCAGTTCTCCAGAACCTGTCAGAACCTGTTGGATTTCATCCCTGGATTTAAAAAGTAGTTAGATAGACTTTATTTTTTATTTATTTATTTCTAGAATTTGGGTTTTCCTAATTAAAGAGGTCAGCAGTCGGGCTAACAAAAATATGTACGTAACATGGCACAGGGTGAAACTTAGAAAATCTAAATGCAAAATCTAAGTTGTCAGTAGTTACGATAGATTTTTTAAAAGGGTTAAATAAATGAACTGAACTACATTAATAAATATATCTTAGACCTAAGGGAAACTCACATATTCAGAGATGCTTCTGAATATCAGATTTTAGAGGTCAACAACAAGAAAAAACAGGGATCTTAAAACAGGGACACCCAAGTATTAATAAGCCTTTTTGGAAAGTTTTTTTAAAAAATTGGACAGGTATAGCATAACATTTGTTGTGATTAAATCAGTGTCTTTCAAACCATTCCAAACTTGGCAATATTTTAGTTGTGCAGACTTCAGCTTCTAGGATTCCTGGCTAGGGAATAGTTGGTTAGGGAATTCTAGGAAGAAGTCCACGTTTAAAATGACCAAGGTTAATAGAATAAAATAGAATAGAATAGAATAGAATAGAATAGAATAGAATAGAATAGAATAGAATAGAATAGAATAGAATTTTTATTGGCCAAGTGTGATTGGACACACAAGGAATTTGTCTTGGTGCATATGCTCTCAGTGTACATAAAAGAAAAGATACCTTCATCAAGGTACAACATTTACAACACAAATGATGGTCAATATATCAATATAAATCATAAGGATTGCCAGCAACAAAGTTACAGTCATACAGTCATAAGTGGAAAGAAATTGGTGATGGGAACGATGAGAAGATTAATAGTAGTGCAGAGAAGATATGGCAAGGGGAGCCACATCCCTCGATAAAGAGACAGTGAGGAAGGGAAGCAGCCAGGTTGCTGTTGCCATTGGGGTGGGGTGGGAGGTGTTGGGTTACGAGACGTGCGTCTTACCTTTCCAGCTGTGTTGCGTTCCTCGTCGTTGTGTCTAGGGAAACACGCTGTAAAAGAAAACCTTGTCATGAGTTTGAGAAGTTTGATTGAACTTGTGAGAAGGTTTTCTTTTACAGTGTGTTTCCCTGGACACAATGGTGAGGAATGCGACGCAGCTGGAAAGGTAAGACGCGTGTCCCACTTCTCACCCATCCTACCTACCACCCCCAAATTGCATCCCTAAAGGGGGCGAGTGGCTAAGCAAGGGGCAGGAGCCCTGTCTTGCCCGGCAAGTGGGGGGAGAAGAGACGGCAAGGGGAGCCACATCTCTTTCCACACGTCTCGCTTCTCCCCTGCCCCATCTGCCACCCCTCTCGATAAAGAGATGGTGGGGAAGGAAAGCAGCTGTTGCCATTGGGCTGGGGTGGAACATGTTGGGCCGCTCGCCCAGCATGAAGAACAGGGAAGGGAGGGCATGTCCCCCCATTCACCCCACTCCGGCCTTGCCTCCTTAATTCATTTTGGTTGAGCGGCAAGCAACCAGAGGAAATGGCAGGACCGGCTGCGCATGCATGTATGTAGTTGGTGGAGGGGCTTATTTTGCGGTGGTGGCTTATATTATCGCATGTGCTGAAAAGCCCGATTGGGCTTATTTTCATGTCTTATTTTCAGGGAAACATGATATTTAGGCAAGAAAAACCAAATGCATAGGTACAGAATAGGTGGTATTTGCCTCAACAGTAGTAACTGTGAAAGAAGGAACTTGGAGTCCTAGTGGACAATCACTGAAATATGAGCCAGTGGTGTGCTGCAGCTGCCAGAAAAGCTAACAGAGGGATATAATCAAGATCATGTGAAGTGTTAATACTACTTTGGTAAGACCACATGAGGAATATAGCATCCAGTTTTGGTCACTGCGATATAAAAAGATGTTCATACTCTAGAAAAGAGCACAGAGAAGAGCAACACAGTTGATGTTTAGACTGGAGGCTAAAATGTATGAAGAACAGTTGCAGGAATTGGGTATGTCTAGTTTAATGAAAAGAAGGACTAGGGGGGGTGAGATGATAGCAGTGTTCGAATATCTCAGGGGCTGGCACAAAGAAGAGGGAGTCAAGCTATTCTCCAAAGCGCCTGAAGGCAGGACAGGAAGCAATAGATGGAAAGTAATCAAGGAAAGAACCAACCTAGAACTAAGGAGAAATTTTCTGACAGTTAAAACAATTAATCAGTGGAATGACTTGTCTCCAGACGTGGATGCTCCAACACTGGAGGTTTTTAAAAAGAGATTGGATGCCATTTGTCTGAAATGGTGTAGGGTTTCCTACTTAAGCAGGGGGCTGACTTAGAAGATCTAGAATAGAGTTCCTTTCAACTCTATTATTCTGTTATTTTGCCATGAAAGTCAGTCCCATATATCAGAGAGTCCTGAATTAGGTCAGCTACAGAGCTGAGAAGGAATGTCTGAAAACTGAATGGAAATTCTTTGTAGGAGCAGAATTAATGTCACAGAAGATGCTTCTGTTTTTTTCAAGAATTTCTCCCTTCCTGGTCAAGGAATCCATCATGTGATTCCTTGACCAGCGTGTAGCATTTTCCTAAGTCTGCAGAAACTTCTAAAATGGGCTATTGAATTGTATCAACTTGGCTGTGTAAAAATTCAATCTGAATCCAAGTCACTGAAATGCCAATTATGCCAATTATTCAAAGCTGCTTATATGTGCATTATGATGCTTAACAACTGTATGATGCTTTGAGCTCACATATGCTTATTTGCACATAATTTCTGAACCTGGCTATATGGGCAAATTAAATACACTTCCCTTTTTGGGCCTCAATACTCTTATGCACGCACCTTCATAGGGAAAGGCAATTAATATGTTCACACGTAGATGAATGAACATATGCCTGCAATTGTTTCCCCCCACTATTTGCATAACTAAGATCTTATGCACAGCCAGGGGCATTGAGGAACCTAATTAACTAAATACAAACGTACCCATGTGGATTTCTGAAGCTAATCACTCACATACCCACTTTCTCTCTTACTTTTAACTACTGTATATTCAAATAGGGTGTAGAGAAACATGTACTACCGGCAGAGCCTACAGTAGGCCTTTATATATACAAACCACAAAGTCTCCATAAAGAAGACTCTGTGCCAGCCACAAGACCTGGAGACTTAAGACAGACAAAGCTGATTAAGCAGGAGAGAATGCGATGCCGGTTTTGGTGGGAGAGGAGGAGGGACCATCCACTGCCCTCCCACTGAGCCAGCTGCAATTTGAAGGCAACGTCAGAACTGAGCGAGAGAAAGAAGGGAAGGGAGAGAAAGAGGAAAAAAATGGGAGGGAGAGCAGGATCTAACTTGGATATTTGAGATTTGAGAACTGGGATTACTGGATACTGTAGAAAAAGGGTAAGTAAAAAGGGAACTTGACTTTTTTGGGAATTGAATATCATTCTGTTGTGTCGCTCAGTTAGCTTTGTTTGCATTCCATAGCAAACTGTGGGATACAAATATTTGAAACATGTTTTTAGTGTCCGTCAAAAGTGGATGAGCACAGAAGCAGTAATGGATTCTGGAGCTTTGTAACACAGGCACAGAAAAGAAACAGAAGAAAGCAAGAACTTCTTGCTTCAAAAAGGAGTAGAGTTTAGTGATTTAGAACAGAGGCACTTTCGGAGTCAGAGTTCAAATTGCTGGGCCTTACTTAAAGGGGCAAGAAAACTATTTTGCAAGATATTCTTAACTATCTGTTTCTTTTTCTCCACTTTCAGTTGCAGTTGGAGCCTATTTTAGTGCAGTCATCTCCGAGACACAAGATGTAAGTTACAGAGAGCATTCTCTATATGTGTGTGAGTGTGTGCCTCTGAGGCTTTATTCATGTTAATCTGTAATGCCCTGTCCATCTTGGGATAACCACAGATGCCTGAAATGGACAGCCCTGCTATTACCAAACCTTTATGCTTTTAATCCACACTCTTAGTCTCCTGAGGTCATGTTTTTTTTAAAGACTTCTAATGGCAAAACCAGTTGCACTTTTGCGAAGTCTGCCATCTAAGACAGAAATGGGCAGATTTTAGGCATGTAGAATCTACTGAGCTTTTTACTCAAATCCTGAAATCTATAAGTAGAATCAGAAACAAAACCTGTGATTCAGGCAAAGGAACTCATAGCACAGAAAGAATAAGGCACTTTGGAGCACAGCAGAATTCCAGTCTAGTTTTTATCAATCCAATCTTTATAGTTATTCAGGATATTTTTTATCTCTTATTGTTTATTGTTATTTTTACACTCTGGGGATTAAAAATTTTTGTAATCTTCTGGAAATTTGTGTGTGTGTGTGTGTGTGTATACTTTATGTACTATATAGATACACACACACACACAAACATACACATACACACACACACATATATACATACACACTATATATATATACACACACACATACACACATTTTATATATATAATGAAAACAAATATATATATATATATGTATGTATGTATGTATGTATGTATGTATGTGTGTATGTATGTATGTATGTAAGTCTTTAGTTATTCGGGTTTTCTCCCGTGTAAAATTGAAGTGTCTTGGCGACGTTTCGACGAAGTCTCATTCGTCATCTTCAGGCTTCAGCTTCGTGCTTCTGGGAGCAATTGTGTATATATATATATATATATATATATATACACACACACACACACACAACATATATATACACACACTATATATATATATATATATATATATATATATATATATATATACACACACACAGTAGGTAGGTAGGTAGGTAGGTAGGTAGGTAGGTAGGTAGGTAGGTAGGTAGGTAGGTAGATAGATAGATAGATAGATAGATAGATAGATAGATAGATAGATAGATAGATAGATATGGTGTGGATAGACAGACACTGGAGATTAAAAATTTGTAATCTTCTGGAAATTAAATAGATAGATAGAGATATATGGATAATTTCCATAAGACTACACAATTTTTTAATCCCCAGTGTCTAAATATATATACATATGCATCCATCCATCCAGTTGCTCGACTCTACTCCAAATTAAGGGATTACAGGGTCATAAAAAGGGAGTTTTTAAAATATATACGAATGAACTAGGCTGTTAATTCTTCAAGCTTCAGTATGAACTACATCGCCTTTGTATTGATTCCCCAAGACTGGAGATAATTTATTGAGTATTATCAACAAATACAATCTTAGTTTTCTCCAAGTCGGTCTAGGTAGCACCATTGTCTGTGATGTTGTTGAGCTCTTGATACAATTCTCCTGTGAGGCGAAAAATCCTCCTCAATTCTAGATCTAGTGAAAAATGTGTCGTCATGTAATCAGCTGTCCTTGTGGTGAATCCCTATTATGTCTCTATTGCCTTTCCCCAGTCACCTGACATCCTTCCATGGTAATGGGTGACAAAGTTTAACGGGGTCATCAACCTTTTGGACCTCAGGGTCCACTAAGTTCATAATTTTAAATCCTGTGGACCACTAATATGAATTTTTTAAAAAGAAAAATAGTATTTAAATAGTGTTTAATGCATAAATAATTTTTCTGTGGACCACAGTGGTGACCACTGCTCTAAAACAATGTTTCCCAACTTGGACAACTTTAAGATATGTGGACTTCTCAAGTATGGCTGGCTGGAGAATTCTGGGAATTGAAATTCATACATCTTAAAGTTGCCAAGGTTAGAAGGATGCCCTTGGTTGGTGCCAGAATAACAGGGAAACCGAGAATAAGTTGAGGCTCTGGTGGAGAGAAGAGGAAGGAAATGTCAAGGGTCACAATGACAAAGTGTTGCCAGAGAATGATTACGTGGCAGCTGGATGCCTGTGGTGAAAAGCCCATATGCAGTATTAACGATAATAAGCTTGATAAACGAAGCCTGACACAGCATAAGGCAGCTTTGTAAATCTTTCTAACATCTACAGTCTGAGATCTACTGTGATTAATTGCTGAGGATAAAAACTAGGTCTTTGGGCTTAACTGGCTAATGTAGGAAAAGCACTGGAGCAGAAAATAATTGCCTCTTCCTCTACTTTCCCACACCAACTCACTACTTACCCACAAAAATAAAATGTCACAATTTTGTGCTTTTATCCATCCTGAATTCTTTGTTCATCTTGAGAAGGTCTCTTTCAGTATCAGCCTTCGTATAGTTATTTCATGCTTATACTTATATATACTGTTGTGACATTTATTTATTTATTATTTATTTATTTAATTAAATTTCTATATCACTCTTTTTCCGAGGGACACAGGGCAGTTTACAGCCAAATATAAAGCAGTGTTCATAATACAATTAAAATGCTATAAAAATCTAATTGAATTTTGGCTCCCATTAAAACAGTTAAAACAATAATAAAATCCCAATTAAAAACCATAGCAAAATTAGGCCAACCCTGCGCGATGGAACAAGAGGGTCTTGAGCTCGCGTCGGAAGGCCCGGAGGAAGGTCGTTCCAGAGGGTAGGAGCCCCCACAGAGAAAGCTCTCTCCCTGGGGGTCGCCAGCTAACAAATAAATAAATAAATAAATAAATAATAAATTGTTGATTCTGAATTGGGTAGAAATAGCCTGAAATCTTAAACCACTAAAAAGCATCAAGTTCTCTGATTGGTAGGGGCCGTGGTAGCTCAGGCTGGTAAGAAGCCTGTTATTAGAACACAGCAGCCTGCAATTACTGCAGGTTCAAGCCCGGCCCAAGGTTGACTCAGCCTTCCATCCTTTATAAGGTAGGTTAAATGAGGACCCAGATTGTTGGGGGGGCAATAAGCTGACTTTGTAAAATATACAAATAGAATGAGACTATTGCCTTATACACTGTAATCCGCCCTGAGTCTTCGGAGAAGGGCGGGATATAAATGTAAATTTAAAAAAAATTGGTTTTTTTTTAAAAAGAAAATGACTACTATATTGGCAATCCCATTGTCTCTCCAAAGTGTTTGAAATACATTATTCCAAGCTAACCCGTATGAGAGGAGGGACTGATTTTAGGATTTGCAGTTGGGTTTATTTTTTTTCTTTATGGATTTTTGTTATGTATTTCAAACCTATTTAATTGAAAATATTTGCTAGTTAGAAGAAATAGTAATAATAATTAATGATACAATAAAAATTGGAATTGTTTCTATATCTGGGAGCCAGTATTTAAGAGTTCCTGCAAACTTTTTTTATATTGAATTACAATAAAAAGAAAGCTATTTTGGAGAACCCTTCCCTTGTAATTTATAATAACAAATATGGAAGAGAAATGGAAAGTGAAATTCATTTTTTATAGATTACAGATCCCATCAAAGTAAGTATGTAGTAAAAAATGTGAGGCAGGGAAGTGTCAGAGCCTCTTAAAATTTTCTAGATTGGGATGATACTAAATCTCACCCTATTTTACAATTTATGTTAACTCTCTAAAGGGCTGCCCAACTTTGGCAACTTTAAAACTTATGGAGTTCCTAGAATTTTCCAGCCAGGGTGACTGGGAAATTCGGATAATTGAAGTCCATAAGTCATAAAGTTGCCAAGATTAGACACCCATGCTCTAAACAAAACAGAAGAAAAAAAGAAGAGCAAATTAATTGCCCAAAAATAAGTGAGTCTGGGCAAGAACAGCCAATCGTGTAAAAGTTTTGGATTCCAGCTCCCACAATCCCTTAATAATTATCAAATTTGCTGTGGTTGGTGGGAACTGAAGTCTTCAGTGACATTATTTATACAATATTGGTATCCATCTGTAGATCTCAGCCACATTCTGGGACAGCTGCTAAATCAATGAGAAAGTATTTGACTAAAATTTTCTCCCCTGAGCATTTTTTCTAAATGATTAGATTCAATATTTCATTCTCCCTGCATCACAAAATGCCTCAAAATCTCTTATTGTAGTCTTTCTGGCCAAAAATA